>NC_052024.1:683369-877205 GCF_015832195.1 Motacilla alba alba
CACAGCCTCCCCCAGGATTCCTCTGCTCCAGCCTGGGCTCCTACACGGGCTAAGGGGGGATCACAGCATCCCTGTGGATCCCCATGGGCTGTGGGTGGATCTCAGCATCCCTGTGGATCCCCATGGGCTGTGGGTGGATCTCAGCATCTCTGTGAATCCCCATGAGCTGCAGGTGGATCTCCAGGGGCTGTGGGTGGATCTCCAGGGGCTGTGGGTGGATCTCTGCCTCCCCCATGTCCTCCATGAGCTGCAGGTGGATCTCCACGGGCTGTGGGTGTATCTCTGCCTCCCCCATGCCCTCTATGAGCTGCAGGTGGATCTCCAGGGGCTGTGGTGGATCTCCAGGGGCTGCAGGTGGATCTCCAGGGGCTGTGGTGGATCTCCAGGGGCTGTGGTGGATCTCTGCCTCCCCCATGCCTCCATGGGCAGCAGGGGCACAGCTGCCCCACCTTGGGCTGCAGAGGAATCCCAGCTCTGGTGCCTGGAGCACTCCTGCCCCCTCCTCCCTGCCCTTGCCGAGCTGTTCCTCTCACACGCTCTCACCCCACTCTTCTCTGGCCACAGCAGTGCAATAACTTCTTTTTCTCTTCTCAAATCTGTTCTCCCAGAGGTGTTACCACCATTTCTGACTGACCAGCCCTGGCCAGCAGCACGTCCTTCTCTGGAGCTGCCAGGATTGGCTCTGCTGGACACAGGGGAATCTTCCAGCAGCTGCTCACAGAACCCCCCCTGGAGCTCCACCCTGCCAAAGCTTGGCCGTGCAAACCCAATAAATCCAGAACAGAAAAGCCTGAGCAACTCAAACCCACTTCCTCGTGAGTGCAGTACTGGGGAAAGAATCAGTACCATTACCTGTCACTGGGCTTTTCAGATGACAATGACAAAGCTGTGTGGAACAAATGTTTATGGTGGAATTTCTAAAAACCTCTGCATTGAGCCAACTGGCTCTGTATTGAACCAATTTTTCCTCCCAAAAGTTAAGCATTTTATTGCCAACTGCTAAAAGAAGAGAGCAACACTGCAGGCAGAGGCTGGAGAATAATGTTAAAGCTGCTACCAGTTTTGTTCTGTGGCAAAGCCCTACAGTGCTGCCTTCCTCTGCAGCTCTGGAGGGTCACAGACATGCCCAGAATGCCTTCCGAATTTGCCATGGATATCCTGGATGCTCTGCTGCTTGTGAAAGATACTCCAGTGCCATCTGGCAAGAAGACTGAGGTTTTTAAATCAGCATTTACTTCAAGATCTGATGGAGATAAAATTAAACAGGAAAAAATGTTTCTTAGTAAGATTTATTTGTATTCTTTTAAGCAAGGGTATATATTTTTCTTTAGTAGGGAGAGATTGATAGAAAGGATTTCTTTAGCAAGTTTTTTCCCTACTGGAAGACATTATTTTCTTTTATTTGTGAGTGATTTAAAGGGCAGAGGTTGCAGATACTTTAATTTCAGCTTGCTGATTACTTCTTTCTTATGCAGATTGTGAGGATTAGAAGAAATCATTTTGTGAAAATAAGATTTAAACTAATACTAATGAGACAAGCTTTTCAGTAGTTGCAAAAATTTTGTCAGTTATTCCCTAAATAGCACATTTGCTTTAATTATATCTCACACTGCAGTGCTTCAGTCACCATTAAATGGAAATGGGAATGCAATAGATGACAGTAGATATTCCAGAGTTCTTCAAGGTGGAGGAATCCATGGAAAGATGAGGAGCTTTGTCTTATGTGAAAGCAAACATGGCTTCACTGGGAGAAAGAATATAAACATGGAAGGAATAGGGGCACACTCTCCTCCAGGCTCCAGGAGAGGAAAAGATCGACAGGACAAGAAGGAGTAGCCTGGAACTGCAGCATGGAAACTGCAGGTGGCCATCAGACACTGCCTCTGCTCCCCAGAGAGCTGAAGGGCTGGGGGAGACTGGCAGATGAGCCTGGAGTCTCTGTGGTCCCACCCCAGAATCCACGTTCTTCGGTCAGCAAACCTATCAGTGTGCCTGCAGCAACAGCTGGCAAAAAGACTGGCAAGAAGTTCCCACAGATATTACAATTCTGGCTGCTTTGATGGGGGAAAAGGGTCAAATAGAGTCTCTGCAGTAAGAGAAAAGCTGCTAATGTATGGCAAGACCCAGAAAAAGGAACATTGGAAGTTCTCTTTACCTGCTTTCATGCTACTGTACTTTGGATTTCTGCTGGGTTTGGTTTGGGTTACAGTCTTTCAAAGAAAGGCTTCCTGAATGTCTGATAAACCCTTCACAAAGTCTTTTCCTTTGAAAATTCAGAATTAAATCATGGCATGGAAGTTAAATGGGATGTCTCCCTGTGAAAGCTGCAACAGGCATACTTTTTAACGTGCAGCACCCTTGCTGCCTTTGTCACTGCACCCAAAGTTAATTGTTTCCCTGTAATTTCTTAATTGTCTTCCCCTGTCACCTCTATTTCCTTCACTTTTGGATACACACATGTACCATATCCATGGATATACATATATCTATGCATGTTTACACACGTGTACTTACATCCAGGGGGGAAGGGTTCATAGGTGCCCACAATATTTGTTTGCCTACACCCCCACATCTTTTGAACTAGTCGCCCAGGGTAGACTGATCAAGCAAACCTGACTGTAAAGTATAAAGTCTCCAAATGTAATACTTCTACAATATTATGTGAAAATTAATAGCCTGATAGAACACCTCCAGTAAAAGAAAGGTTACAGGGTGAGCTCATGTTTATCAAGTCCCACAAAATAATTTAGGATAAATGCCTGTAACCATGGAAAACCTTCAGCTGGATGCCAATGAACTCAGCCATGAGATAAAATCCCCTAGAAACCAAGCTTTGGTGGTTCTGCTGTGCACAGCAGTACTTGTTTCACTGTCTATTTTACAATATTTACTATTTTTTCTACTTACTAAATGATATAATATTTGTCTTTTTCTGGCTGTCTCACTAAGACCTGACTTGTTTTTTCAAAAATTGCTCATCTTTCCCTACGCATGTGTAGAGGAAAGAACTTTAATAACAAAAGGACTCATTTTCTCTTGAGGTGCCATAAAGCCAAAGATTGTTTAAATTTCCTGATGATCAGACTAAAGCAGTGCTCTTCCAGCAGGGCAGCAGTCCTAAAGGCCAGCTGAAGAGTTTAGTGTGCCTTTTCTACACATTGTCTGAACATCCCCCCACTCCACGGTCATGCTCTCCAGCCTGAGCAGAGCAAGGTTATTGAGCTTTGGCACAAAAGTGAGTTACAGTTGCAATAAAAGTCCATTGGTGTAACAAGTGAGACAACAGTAGGTTCTCAAAATACATAATTTTATCTTTTCTTGATATGGTTTTAGTTAATTTTCAGCCTTTGAAATAATTATAAGGGTGTCAAACTAGATATTGGAGCTTATTTTGCAAGTAGTTCTAGTTAAGTCAGAGCACTTGCAGGGAGTCATTTATTCAGTTCAGCCAGATCAGATCCTGATCAGGCCTCTACTGAAAACAGACTGTACACTTTGAAGCTGCTGAATTTCATGCATTCAAAGTATCAGGGTCAGAAAAATGTGTATGGCTATTCACTGTTGTTGATACAATAAATGAATGCAGCGAAGTTCCTGAAGGTTTAGAGACAGGGTTTTAAGTTAAACATTTTTCTTTTTGTTTAGATATTGAAAAGAAGCAGCTAAAAATAAAGGCATGTGAGACTTGGCATTTTTTCTGTCATTTAAAAAAGTGAGAATTTACATTTATCTGGATACACAAGTATATTGTATTTCTTTAATAATCATGTACCACTTAATTTAAATTAGACTTTCATTTTCTAAACACTTTTGAAAAGCCAAAAGCAGGCAGTGAAATAGTCAGGAAAAACACCTGGAGGATGAGTTTTAGTGGTTGGAGGATTAAGGCAGAGTTGAATTGCTCCCTTTGTGAAATAACAGCCTTGGTTCTCTGAAAACACAGATTGCTGTTTGCTACTAATGGGTGCCTTGTGTAGCATTACAGCAAATTGCTTTCCTTGATGGCATAAACTGAATACACAGCAAACACGAGCACTTAGTTAAAATGTTAGCACAGCCAGAGTCGCTAAATGAAAATAACTGTTTTCCACAGCAAGGCCCGGGATGATCAGAACTGAAGGGTTTCTGTTTCAGGGGACTTGTGTCATCCAAAACAAGAAGCAGCCCCAGGTTTTCTGTGGCCCTGCTGATTGCACAGGGGTTCTGCAGCAGAGCAAAGGACAGAGGCTGGCACTAAGGGACAGTGGCAGGAGGAGCTGAACCCTTGGCCACATCAGTGTGGTCCCAGTAGACGCCCAGGCAGCTCCAGGCTTTGCCTGAGCTTGGCTTTCCAGGTTTTTATAAGTGTTTCTTCTCAAGGATAACTCTCTAGATGCTGTTAATACAGTTTCTGTCATCTCTTTCAAATAAGAAAGTCAGTCCTTCACGAGGTCACAAAAACCAAAAAACAAAAAAACCCAAAAAACAAAAACCAAAACAAACAAACAAAAACCAAACAAAAAAAAACAAACTGTTTTGCTTACTGTGTCTCTCAATATAAACAAATATAAGCAAGGCCACGCATGAAAACAACATTAACAGCTTCTCAGATCTCAGGTTTTATTTATGAAGTATGTGACAGAACTTGGTACCTGTCCTACTGCAAATAATTGAAATAAAAAGAGACCCAGAACATATTTGGAATCTTCCAGTGAAAAACTGGACACATTTTGGCACTTTGGGATGGGTTAAATTAGGCCCAAATATCTCACCTCATCCTGCAAATTTGTTTCCTAATAGAATTGACACAGATTAAAATTCTGTCATAGAATAAATCAGTATCACAACACTGCAACAATTTATCTAATAATCTGGGCTTGCAATTTATTCCAAATATTTGCAGTCCTCTGCCTTGATGGCCAGCAATAGAACAACCAAGACTTCTCAGTCCATCCACTCTGGATAGAATTCTGCAGCCAAGTGTGTTCACAGCCTCACACCCAGCAGCCAGTTTCCCCTTAAATAAGTAATTTTCTCAAATATTAGGTCAATGCTAGAGCATTTGAGGGACGTGTTTTGTTTATTTTTCTGGATTCCACTTGGACTTAAGGACCAAAATATGAAAATATTTCTATCAATTGATTTCACTTTGTTAAAAGGTTATAATTTATCCTTCTTCCCTGACCACTCCATAGGTTTTGGTAATGAAACCATTAAACCATTACTATCCTATCCTTCCCTGCCAGCTGCCTCAGCAGTAATTAATCTCCACTGACTGAGGAGCATAAAGGTGCTTTTATCACCATTTTCCCCCTGCATTATAATGATTATCTAGCAGAAAAAAATAAAAAAAAAAAAAGCACCAGAGAACATCTTTTGGTAGGAGAAGATTTCATGTGAGAATGTCTACATCCAGTTCAATGTCAGGTCTTCTTGCCTGGCAGTATTTAGAGAGCAAAAGAAATAAATCTTGGTTTCTGCAGTTCCCTGTAAAGTGTGAGGTTGTAACTTTCAGAAGTTACTTGGAGCCACAGAAGAATTTGCAGCATCTACTCTGGAGATAAATGCTTTACCTTAGTGATATTTGGTTTTTGAAGAGCACTTATATGAGTAGTGCAATAAGCACTTTTTTCTGTACTATCACCTTCAGCATAGAAAAATTTCCTCAAAGTCTGGTCTACACTGCAAAGGCTTATTGCCAAAAAACTGCTTTTGTCACAAATCTATAAACACAAACATGATGACAGCCAGCTAAGCCCAGTTTTTGTCTTGTGCAAATCAAATCTACTTTCCCAAACAGCAGAATTCTCTCAGCCAACACACAGCCACTGAAGATTCTGCTGGCAGGATGACATTGTCTCCAGTGTTATTTTATAAACCTTTCCAGCTTCTATTTGCAGCCAGACTCAATCTTCTGAATCCCATCTCAGAGGAGCTTTCAAACAACCCCAGAACTAATTTCTAATACGTTGAATGTTGCAATATTCATCAGTTGCCATGGAATAGTTCACATCAAAAATCAGACAGCATTTTCATTCAAGTAATTTTGTAACAAATTTCAAGAAGTTTCAAACAGTGGATAGCACCTCTTCCAGTTACCAACCCATTCAGCAAGCCTTGATTTTGTCAGCAAAACAGGTAAGTGTGCACAGAAGAAAGCAAAATCCTAAAATCTGTTTATTTGGGGGTTTTGTAATGGGTGTAGTGCAGCCCCTGGACACAGAAAAAGGTATCACAAAGCAAAAAAGCCTTGCTGGCTGCTTTGATGCCAGGAACCGTTCCCATGCCATTGTCTGCCCATATATATTTACACTGAAGAACTGCTGAACCAAAACTGAGGCAATTCACCTTTTTTCATTGAGAGATTTGAGTTAAAAGGCATCAGTGAAAATTTAAACAATTGTATTTACTTCTGCAGAAGGCATTAAAAACTATCGTTTAGAAATATGGGATAGATAATTTTTCCGAGACAGATTTACTACAAAACCAGTTTTGGGATTTTGTGTCCAGATATCAGAGAGGGAAACGAAATGGAGATGCACAGAATCAAGGCGCCATCGAGTGGTGAATCTTGTACTCACACTGCCCTCTTCCCTCAAACCAAAAATAGTCGTTATTGTCGTACCTCTGTGGCAAATTGAATAGCATCCTTGTCATTTATTTCAAGAACAGAACTGTTAAGATAATTTTTGCACTCATAACCCATCAAAATTTCCAGGTACTTTTACTTTGGGGAGATGAAATTCCAACAACATACTGGCTACGTGTTGGTAAAACTTCTCAGTTTGAACTTGTTAAGCCATGTAAGAAATAATACATTTCAATTTTTTGATGGAAGAATTGCTAAAGGATATTAAATACGTGTGTGTGGAGGTTATTATCACTGTTTGGAGGGAGGGGGAAGCTGACTGTATTACAGAATGGCAAGAACAGCAGCATAAGAGTAGAACCAGACACCTCTAGCATTAAAAGCCTAAACTGTTTTAGTCTAAACTGAGATTCTGTACTGATCCTCGCTCACCAACAGATTTTATACTTCATCTTTGGGAATGAATTTGTCCAGAAGATCTGAATGCTGCAAGTCCTATGTCAGGTTCCATTTATGTAATATACTGAGCAAGGATTGAAAAAGAGGTCTTCAAAGGAAAAAGAATTCATTGCTATAGTCTGAGTTGAGAAATTCAAACAATGGACAGAGATTGTTGAGATAACTTGCAGTCTTCAGACTACACAAAGAAGGTACACAGCACACACTAATGTTGTTGAATTTTTTATATATGACTGTATCTCTGAAAAAAATTAATGATTCAGGTTCTACTAGAAATGGGAAAACAAAAGAAACAGTGCTTGTATAAGACTTGTACATATAAATATATTGTTACATTTGCCTCTGGCAGCATGTTATTTATGTGTGATTATTGTAAAAGAGCAAGGATAAAATTTAATATAGCTTTCATCACGGCCTGCTCTCCTACATAAACAACTTGTTACTGGGTTAATGTGAAGAAAAATCTTCCAATACAAAGACACCCATTCAGTGCTGCAGAAATGCCACAGAATCCTGTGTGCTGCTGATTTTCTGAACACAATGCCAACTCATAAACCATGTACCTATGCAGCTCCAATCATAAATACAGAGGGCTTTGGCCTTTCCTAGAAAAACACCTGCATATTACACTGCTGTAAACTAATTTTAAAATAATAATAGATTTTTTTTTAATTCCAAACCTGTTGACAAAGCCACCTTCCATTTGACAGGCATATCTCGAGAGAAAAGTGTCGGATTATGGTCACATTTGGGGTTTCTAGAAGGTTCTTCTGACACCCTGTGTAAATTACCAAGACATAGCAGCAGGGTTTGGTTTTCTGTGTCTAGCACACCACAAGGCTGAGCTGCATTTGAGCCCATGGGGAAACAACTGCTATCAAATGATAAAAAGACTTTGTGCCTTGGGATCTTAGTGACAATGGTGACATCGGTGCTTTAAATCCTTTCCTTTGTTGGCTGATGAAATGCACAGGTGGAAGGTATTGTCTGATATCACTGCACTGCCACAAAAGCATTTTACCATCATTGCTGCTCCTCTGAGGCAGTCACTGTGTAGGCTGTTGGACAGGATACTGAGATCCTCGGAGTCTGGATTGTTCTGGACATTGTGCACATGTTGCAGTAGGAGCTGAAGCCTCATCTCTGCATCTGGAAAACACAAAACTGCCAGATCAAGAGAAAACAACCAACTTCCTTCCTTCACAAGCTACAGTCAATTATCAAAGTCTGCCCACAAACCTTTCACGTTGACTCAGTGTCCATAGTGCTGCTCTTAAATTTCCTTTTATTACCACTTTGTATCTGGATAAAAAATAACTCTATGTCAATTTTGTCTAACTGTAATAGAAAACAAACACAGTGTTCTCAGTTTTCCAGGGTGCTGGCAACCCATGCTATTCAATAAACAATTTTTGCAAGCTTATGGAAAATCTGATGCTGAATCATTTCCCAAGAATGCTCCAACTCTATAGTCAGCAGCAATAAGTTTAAAATATATAATAGCAAATAAAAATGGAAATCACAGACTCTCTCTGTCCTGAAATCAATGTCATTACTGAAATTTTTAAGTAGCTACTGGACTGATACTCCTCAGACAAGAAGAAATCATTTTAGGATTTCTAGTTCATGTTATCTCAAGACTATATTCAGGGCAAAGTAAACTGCTCACTGAATCAGATCTCAGGAACAGTTTGGCAGGTTTGAAGATGAGCAGAGAAAATGGAATAAGTTTATCTGAAGCCTCAAAACTCAGCAAAAGAACATTAGCACCAACATTCAACTATACTGGAAGGCATTGTAAATCTGATAAAGAAAGAAATTACAAGCTCCAAACTTGGAATACCTGGGAGGATATAAACTGCTGCCTTCTGAAGCACTTCTGCGGTTTAAGGCCTGCCCTCTTGCCACCAATCTTAATGGAAATGGAATCATGCCAGGATTGGAACTGTGGTCTCCAGGAAATAAAACAAGAAGCAAGTGTTAATAAATCAGGAGCACTAACGGGTCAATCAGGATGGTTCTTGCTAAGTGATTACACGGATGACATAAAGATAGCACTTATCTAATGAATCAAATGGGCCCAAAGAAGCTGTAGCACAAGAGGTCAAGAACCAGAGTCTTTATATTATGTACAACACTTTGGTCTCTCTCACTGACAACCTTTTTTTTCTCTTTTTTTCTCTGTCTTTAAACAGACAACTCTCCTTGTTATTAGCATTATCACATACTACAGTGCCAACTCTCCTTGTTATTAGCATTATCACATACTAAAGTGCTACCACAATTAATACTTTAGATCTTCTCTTTAAATGAAATCCATATCAGATGCTGCTGAAAGTATGCTGATTATCCTGTTGCTGATTTTAAAGAAGGTGGTATTTGTGCTCACTTAAAACCCCTTAAAAATACTAAACCTTTCTACTGAAATTTGAAAACAGTCTGAAATAGTTATCTTGTTGAGATGAAGACACCCAGTACAAAAAATCCAAACCCATGTGGCTGAGGTTTGGCAGAATTGTGAGTTGAAAAGGCAGGTGTGTAATGAAACTGTCGGGCAATACTATTCTAGATGACACAAAATACAAAACTTCCAATCTCTCCTTTACTGACTGCAGTAGCTCGTTCCTCTGCATGCACCACACACATGATTGCATTTGAAGGAACAACCATTTTTGGAAACAATCATTTTATGCACCATCAGGCTGCTACAGACAGGCTGCAGGTTTTGGAGGGGATGGGGTTATATTTTTTTTCTAATCTGAGCTCTAGCCTTTTGGCAGTTTTTATTTCTTTACTGGCATTTAAATTCCTCATTATTCTAGTCAGGTTAATGTTTGGTGTGTGGGTCAGGATTGTATCCAAGGCTGGGATGTTTCCAAGAGAGTTAGAGACAGGCCGGGCAGCTCGGACTAAAGGAGACAAAGTGCATTCCACACCACTGGCTGTCCCTGAGCCACCACAGAGCGAAATGCTGTCCTAACAAGGGAGGCTTTAATTCAGATTTACAGCAGGGTTTGTCTCACAGCTCTGCCACCGACACGTTAATAACACCTTTCCTTTAAACCCACCACCTTCCATCAATCTTCACTGGCTGCCAAGTTAGGGCTGCAACGAGTTTGCTTCAGTTCACTGCACTGCAAGTATTAACTCCTGGCAATCAGCAGCACAGCACATTAATTCCACATGAAATAAACACAGTCCTGTAGAGCTGACCTGAAGAGGTGAGTGCCTCTGTTTCTCCTCAAAGCAAGGGCCTTATGAGAACAGTACAGCACTTCAGGTTACTCAGGGAATTGGTAAACCACGCAGAGCAGCTCAGTCAGCCAAGCCCCGAGGCCCTGGGGAGCTGAGCCCCAGGTGAAATGCAGAGATCCCAGGAGGTGCCACAGAACCCTGGGAGGAGAACCGGCAGTGCCTGGAGAAAGAATTTGTGTCTTGGGTACATCAATCAGGGCAAAGAAACCCTGGAAGAATTTGTGTCTTGGGTACATCAATCAGGGCAAAGAAACCTTGGAAGAATTTGTGTCTTTGGTACATCAATCAGGGCAAAGAAACCCTGGACCCCAGGACTGAGCTGCCTACTGCAGCAAGCATATTTATTGCATAGAAATATTACATGTAATACATATGCATTACATTCTATTTATTACATCTATTATTATATTAATAATAAATTACATCTATTATTTATTTTTAGGTGTGGCTCTACCCAACAGCACTCCAGAGCTGAACAGGAATTTTCACACATGCGGGATGTGCCACATAGATATGACTCTTGTTTCCAGACCTCTAGTCTTTACTTGAGAGAAAAAGGAAGTGGACTGGTATTTTATTGTTAAAACAGCAGTTAGAATTCATTTGGTACATTAAAAATAAACAATCAGTGCTTGTGATTGGTATCCCAAACTGTTTTCATCTTTTTCTCTGAAATAATGACACTGTACCATTTTTCCTAAACCTTAAAATGCTATATCCTACTTCCAAAAAAAAAAAACTTTTTATTGCCAAATAAAGTCAAAACCTGCCAATAATATTATAGCCAAAATAATTAAGCTGAAATCTCAGAAAAGTAAGGTTGAGTGGATTGGGTCTCCTGAGAGACAATTATTTGGGTAATAAAAAAGGTCTTTTTTTATGCTTTGCACTGAGAACTTTCAAGAGATTTAAAAGCAGCTTTGCACCTACAGGAAATGTGCCCTGAACACCCTATCAGCAGTTCCTTGTGGGGTCTCACCCCCAGATTGGGGTGACCCCCGAAAGATGGAAAAGTCTCTCCTCCAACCCGTGCCTTCAAAGAAAGACTCAGTAGTCCTCTGTTGTCCGGTCTCAAGGTTGTTTATTGTTGGTTATCTAAAAGATTCTTCTCCCTGAGCTGCTGTGGCCCGTTCAGCAGCTCAGACAAAGGCACTCTGCCCTCCCAGGGGTTGGTGCCATCTTTTATATCACACATTACGTGTTACATGTTTATGCTTTTTCCCCAATGCCTGCTATCTATATTGAATGGTGACTTTCTACTCTAAACCAATCTGTGAGTGCCAACATCACCAAAGACATGGAGGCTGGGAAGGAGAAAGAAAGAGGACAGGGCACACCCAAATCCCTCCATCTTAGACCTCCTGACCCCCATGTACAAAACTTGGACCCCTGCGTACAAGGCTTAAAACCCCCCTGTACAGCACTCAGAAATCCTTCCTTTCACTTTGTGACTACTTCTACTGCAATACCCAAACTTGTGTGTGTGGCTTGTAATTCTTCATACAGAGTTAGTAATTTGCTCCACGGGCTAAGATCAAAACCCCACGTGTGTCCTTGGCTGCATGCCAGGGTCTCAGAGCCCCCTGCCAGCGGCTCTGGCCAGCCAGGGCACCCAGAGGGACGTCCTGGGTTCCCACAGTTCCTCTATTATACCCTTGTAGACACACCTATATCCACACTTACAGAATGTGTTCCTAACAAAAAGGCAGCTGTGGAATGGCCAGTCCCACTGCACTGAAAATGTCCTGTACAGCTTTATTCTGTTTTCTGAGGGAAGCTAGGCCTGTGGCTGCACTCTTCTCATCTGCAGCCATCCCACCATTTCCCTGCATTTCCTCTCCTCTCCCCTTTTTCCCTGTCTGTGGTCTGCAAGATATCTGATAGCTACAGGAGACAGGCAAATTCAGGTTTGTGCCCTTCCTCCAGAGTAAAGAAAATGTCAGATTTCTTCCAGGCCTGGCAGGAAAAAGCCAAAAGCCCAGCCCAGGTGTGCTGCTCCAGGCAAGCTGCAGCAGGTGCTACAGCAGAGGCAGGCAGGCAGAGGTGAGACGGGGGCACTGAGGAGCTTCAGGACAATGCCCACGAGGAACAGAGTTACCTCTCTTTCGCTGCTCTGCAATAAACCACTGCGCTGGGGCTTTTCACCTGAAAAATGTCTTGCAGTAAACAAGCACAGGAATAGCTGTTGAGTTACACAAAAGAACCTGAAGCAGATATTGGGTCCTCATGTAATCCCTGTCCTGAAAGGCTTCTCAGGGACACACCCCCGTTCCAGCTGTTCTGGATGCAGCCTCTGGTGAAACAGTGGTCAGTACAGGATACACGGGAAAGCACAGGAAAGGCAAACCAATACATAGCATATTCCCTCTGTGTACCCATCTAATTTCCACAATGGATCATGGTTTGGATTCAGAACTCATACCCAGCTGGTAAACTTGCCTCTTACAGCTCGTGAGGGATATTTCTTATTTCAGATTTAATTGCTTTTTTTCATTTCTTCTTTCCTCCTGTAAGGTCAGTCTTGGCTCATGCCCTGTGCTTTTTTTCTCTCCCTTAGCTTTTCTATTACTACAACTTCCCAGAAGCTAACAGCAAAATAATTTCTTCCTTTCTCTGCTGTTATTTTCTTGACTAACAAGTTCTACTCCTTGATCTTTCCCTTACCGTGCTGACCATCTCTAATTGCCCTGTAATAGTCTCATCTCTCTCTGGACAGGACCTCATTGAGTTTTTCAAGGAAAACCATACAGTGTGTGCTGCATATCCCCCACCAACATTCTCTATTATGGTCACTTTCTTCTACATCTCTTCTTTCAGTGTTCCACCTCAGCCATCTAAAAATCCTGAACTGCACACAAAATTCATACATTTTACTCAATTTTTTTCCTTTTAGGCATGGTTATCCAGATTCTGCATCCTCAGATTCTGTACTCAAACATTTTAAGTGTTGCTCATTACATTGTAGAATCACCACTGTAATGAATTCAAAGTGGAAAGCAAGACTTAAAGGAAGCTGAAAGTCTGAACCCATCCATTGCAGCTAATAATATTGTGCCCCTTTTCTTGCTTCAGGCATTCCTTGTCTCACTTTTCATCAGACTTGTGGTGTTTTTTTAAGATTTAATTATCTGTCTTTTCTCCCTCGGAGTGAAAATGACAAGAATTGCAGTAAGTGTTCTGTCTCTCTGGCTTTTGTTTATGTCTTTCAGACTGTAAACACTCCAGGCGGGTGTAATCCTTCTTGCAGTGTTGTGGGATAGAGGACACAGGGCTCCTAGTCCCCAGCTGAACACTTGTATCAAAAGGAGAATTTTCTTTAACTGGATCCCAATGAATATAAAGATCCTCTGTGTTATTCCTCTCCTCGATACAACAAAATGTGGGGGATGCAATTTTTAGAGATGGAACTTCAGTCTGGGTGTAGGGGCAGGAGAAATTCCCTCAAGAGTGGTTCCTCATGCTCGGTGCTTCCCAAAGCCTCACATTCCCCACGTTTCTGTTGGATGCTGTTTGGAGTTGCAGCAATTTTAGCTGGCAAAATGGTTGAGAAAAGTGTCACATTGCCTGTCACGGGGTCTGCAGCACTGACCAGGCTCACGCGTTTGCCTTTGGGGGCGATGAGCACGCTGGGCTCCCTGGCAGGCTGCCCCGGAGCGCTGTCACCAGGCTCCTGTGCCCAGTGTCACCAGGCTCCTGTCACCAGGCTGCTGTCCCCAGTGTCACCAGGCTCCTATCACCAGGCTCCTGTCACCAGCAGTGTCACCAGTCTTCTGTCCCCAGTGTCACCAGGCTCCTGTCCCCAGCAGTGTCACCAGGCTCCTGTCCCCAGGCTCCTGTCCCCAGCAGTGTCACCAGGCTGCTGTCACCAGTGTCACCAGGCTCCTGTCCCCAGCAGTGTCACCAGGCTCCTGTTCCCAGGCTCCTGTCCCCAGCAGTGTCACCAGGCTCCTGTCCCCAGGCTCCTGTCCCCAGCAGTGTCACCAGGCTGCTGTCCCCAGTGTCACCAGGCTCCTGTCCCCAGCAGTGTCACCAGGCTCCTGTCCCCAGGCTCCTGTCCCCAGCAGTGTCACCAGGCTGCTGTCCCCAGCAGTGTCACCAGGCTGCTGTCCCCAGTGTCACCAGGCTCCTGTCCCCAGCAGTGTTACCGGGCTCCTGTCTGCAGTAGTGTCACCATGGTGCTCACCGAGACTGCACCAAGGGCACAGCCAGGCCCTCCTGGCAATCACCACACCTCCTCACAGAGGGGACGCTGTAGGAAACACTGAGGGAACACAGTTTGGGGCATCGCAGTACAGAAAAAGCCATTCAGCTATTCGGGAGGGTCCAAAGGGGGCCACGAGCATGGCGAAGGCAGGCATGCCGTGTGAGTGAGTGCTTTGGGACACTTGGTCTGTTCAGCCTGCAGGAGACTCGGGGAGAGCTCTCAGCCATCTCCAGCATCCTCGTGAGGGGAAGCGAGGGGCCGGTAGCGACCTCTGCTCTGTGGTGACAGCGGCAGGACCCGAGGGAACGGCAGCGAGCCGGGCCAGGAGACACTGAGGCTGTTCTCACGGCGGGCGGGCACTGAACAGGCTCCGCAGGGCGGTGGGCACAGCACCGAGCCCGACAGGACTCTCAGACAGACGGAGTGCCGCTCGGGGCGCGGTACCAGGGGCCGGGGCGGGTTCCAGGGTCCCGGTGGGTCCCGTCCCACCCGGTGACTCCCCGGCCCCGAGCGGCCTCCGCGCCTGAGGCAGCGCGCGCCGACTACAGCTCCCACGCTGCCCCGCGCCGCCGACTACACGTCCCGGCAGCCCACGGGAGAGCCTCGCTCTCGCGAGACTGAGGGGCGCGGCGGCGGCGCTGTCGCGAGAGCGGCGCGCCCGGAAGCTCCACGTCGGAGGTCGGGCCGAGCCGGGCGGCGGCGCCGCGGCGGGGCCGGGACAGCGGGGCCGGGACAGCGGGCGGCACCTGGCGACACCGGGCGGCACCCCGGCACGGCGCGGCCATGGTGAGCGACAGGCAGGGTCCCGGGGGGCGCCTCGCCCCCGCCGCGGGAGGGTGACCATCCCAGCCGGCCCCGGCGAGGCAGCGCAGCCCCGCGATCGGCGGACCGGGCGCATGAGGGGCCGGGGCCGGGGCCGGGGCCGGGGCCGGGGCCGGGGCCGCAGCGCGGTGCTGCCCGTGGTGTTCTCAGCCCCAGCGAGCGGCTGTCCCGGGGCTGGGGGTGCGTGTCGCGCTCAGTGTCGGAGCGGCCCTTCGCGGCCCTCGGGAGCTGCCGGTGCCGGCGGTGCCCGGGGTAAGCGCGGAGCCGAGCGTAGCTGTGCTCGCCTTCCTGGGCTTGGTAGCAGGAGAAGAGAACCCAAACTCATCCCCACATCCCATGCCATAGCCGTGGGTCAGGTACTACCTGATAACCAGGGGGATTCTTTTCCTTGCGGTGTCTGACATAGGTAACTGCAGGTTTTATTAATGCATGCAGTGTTCTTTGGTCAGCCATTATCCACTGAGTTCTCTGAGATAAAAGCAACGTTAAATGATCTCCAGTGAGTGTCTAAAGGAATCCGCAATGCCTCGAATATATTAGAAAATCACTCTGCTAGACTTCACGCCTTTTAAATACTCTGGCTTTACATTGCCAGTGATGAAAGTGGAAGGTCAGAGCCTTCTTTGTAACTTAAACTTTTCCCTGCTCTCAGTTTCTACAAGACAGTGTTCCATTCTAAGACATAATTTTGGAATTGTAAATGGAAGTAAATTTATAATGGGCAAATATTGTGGTAACTGACTTTTCTACCTGGTTTGTCAGGTGAAGTAGCAGGAAGATTTATTTTCTATCATTGGTATTAGGAGCAAATTCTCTTTGCTTTGCTTTCATAGTTCAGGGACACCAGGAGGATGTGCGGTACATTTTTTTTTTTTATTTTATTTTTTTTTGACTCTGCTGGAGATACTTTTGCAGTATGAAGAAATTCTGAATTTCACTGGATTAAATCAAGCAGAGCCACTGCCATTGGTGGGGATGTGATGTCTTCATACAAAACCAGATACACATAAAAAAGAGTAGTAACCTTCTGCCTGCATGGACAGCAGGATTGGATCCTTTTATTCTAAGAGTAATCTGCAGCTTTCCTCTTCCCTTTTCCGAGCCAGTTTGCTGTTAGTCACCTGGTGCTCCCCGTTGTTTCCCCAGCCTCTGCGCCTGGACATCAAGCGGAAGCTGACGGCGCGCTCCGACCGGGTGAAGAGCGTGGACCTGCACCCCACGGAGCCATGGATGCTGGCCAGCCTCTACAACGGCAGCGTCTGCGTTTGGAACCACGAGACACAGGTGAGGGCTTGCTGGGAAAGGGGCAGAACTGACACCTGTGTGTCTGGGGCTGGAAATGGAATCCTCAGTCACTGCTGCTGACTGACTGCTCTCCTGTGGCTCAGTGCAAGAGTCACTGTATCAGTGGACAAGGAATTGACATATTGGACGCTGTTAAGAAAATAGAAAGAGCTCATTTCAAAGTTGGTATTTTTTCCAGTGCTATAAACTTAACTGGTTTTATTTTCAGACTCTGGTGAAGAATTTTGAAGTGTGTGACCTGCCTGTGAGAGCTGCCAAGTTTGTGGCGAGGAAGAACTGGGTTGTTACTGGAGCTGTAAGCTGTTTCCTCTTGTGATTTCCTGTTTAGCTGCACTTTCTCTGATCAATTTTCATGCCATTACTTTCTGCATCATGTAATGATCTGATCTGAATTTATAGAGAAGGGAATACTTCATTACAGTCTCCCAGAAGTTTTCTCCTTTAAGGAAGCTTAGAAGCTTAAATTTTCATTTCAAAAAAGAGCAACCTGCTGAGGGGACTGACTCTGCAGGTAATGCCAGGTAGATGGATCCAGCTTTTACTGCCTGGAACATACTCAGCACAGAGTCCTGACTCAGTACCATAGGTGCTACTTTAACTGAGATGAAGCTATTGACAATCCTAGGTAAGATGAATTTGAAATTGCTTTCTACTTTTTTTCTTGGTTATATTAAAAATATTTTTTTTAGTTTTGCTCACCACTAGAAAAAATGCCTGCTTTTACTTGGTGAATGTACCTGGAGAGGAATAGTTGTATTCTGATCTTGGTAACACATTTTTCTTTATGGAGTGAATATTTTTTGGCTAAATTAAGATAATGCCTAAATGTTTTTTTTCTCAACTTTCATTTCCTAGTCTTCTGCTCTGTACCCAGAGTGAAAATGTGTTTTCATTTCATTACTATATGCTGCCGTGACTCAGTTACTTGTACACATGAAAATTTGGTTGAAGTTTTTTCCATTTCATAAATGACTGGAAACAGCAGTCATTTATAGCCTTCCGAATCCAAGTATAATTTGTATCACCAGCCAGCAGAATTCCTTAAACATTTTGTTGTCTTCAATGGTGGAATGCTTTTTCCTAGCTGCCCTGCTTTGCATAAAAGGTGCACTGCCCAAGAGACTTCTCTTCATGTGGCTTTTCCTCCCTTTTCCAGGATGACATGCAGATCAGAGTTTTTAATTACAACACCCTGGAAAGAGTTCACATGTTTGAGGCCCATTCGGACTACATCCGGTGCATTGCAGTGCACCCCACGCAGCCCTTCATCCTCACAAGCAGTGGTGAGAGTCCTTTGGGATCTTTTCATGTTCAGCTGTTCCCAGGCTCCTGGTTTCTGTGGAGTGAGGGCTTGCAGGTCTTCTTGGGAAGACTCGGGAGTCCTTGAGCAAGAAGCCAATGTGACAGTTGTCATTGTGTTGTTTCTTGGTAGATGCATTCATGTTTTTTTAATGGAATATCATTTGCACTTTAAAATATAATGGCTTGTGTTCTTGTCAGAGAAAAGAGCTTTCTCTCTTAATATCTGCCAGAGAAACATTCATGTATGTGCTGATTAGAGTGACAGACTTTCAAATAACAGCTCAGGTTGTGTTTTTTAAAAAATTTCATCATGCTTTGGAGTAAGTTTTTAGCTGGGAATCTGACTTGAAAGCAACAGATGGCTTTCATCTCCCTTTGGTCCTTCTGGAGGACTGGTAATCCTATAGATGCAAATAAATTATTAGCAGTGCCTCCTGTCCAGCCTGTACCATGAAGTTCTGGAGGATTATGCACTTCAAGGAGGTTGTTATCACCCACTGAAGCTTGGTTGTTTGTTGTTTGTGGTTTTTTCCAGATGACATGCTGATCAAACTCTGGGACTGGGATAAGAAATGGTCTTGTTCTCAGGTGTTTGAAGGACACACCCATTATGTCATGCAGATTGTCATAAACCCAAAAGACAATAACCAGTTTGCCAGTGCCTCTTTGGATAGGACAATTAAGGTAGAGAAGCTATATTTGGGTTCTTTAAGTCATTAAGTGATTATCAGTGCACACAAACCAATAATCCTGTATGGATGATGAGTCAGTATTCTTAAAAGCAGGTGCAATAATAGAATTTTGACTGAACAAAGACCTGGCCATTGGTCCAGGCACCTGCTGAGTAATTCAGTAAATTTACCAGATTACCTGTTGTCGCTAACAATTGGAAGGTGTTTCTTTAAACTCTTCTATGTGCTGTATCTCCATTTGGGCTGCACAGAAATATGGGATAGGAGTAATGGGAGAGGAGTAATGGTTTTACTGTCCATGGGATTGGGAGCATTGAAGCTGTATAGCAGGTAAAGGCTTCAGCTGTGCACTAAAAAGAAAAAACAGCCCTGGTAAAGGTGTCTCTCCCATTACTTGCATGTCCTTGGCTGTCTGTGCATGGAATTGTTTCCAGTGATGCCTTCAGCCTTCTCATGGTCTCATCTGCTGTGCAGCTGTTACTAAATATCTGTGACTACAGATTTTCAGCCACTGAGCAGGGACACCTCCTCACATTTCCTGTACATCGTCGGTACATTGGCTGTAAAAAGCCAGCACTGATTTCATATGGCCATAGATGTTGAGATCAGGTGCATGTAAATGTTGATTTGACGTGATAAACATGAGAAAGCACTAGTATATATACACTTGACTTGCTTTATTTTGTATCCTCATTTAACATGAGATTTGATATTCTTTAGTGTAGCTGGAAAAATTAAAATTCAGGACGCAGTTGGAGGAAACTCATGTATAATAACAATCAGTTACTAGTTAATTTTATAAACACGTAGTACTTCTTAAAAACAGTGCTTTATATGGTTTCATGTCCTTAAAAAAAGTTTAAAGCAACCAATTTCAATGTTTAGAGGTATGAGTAGAGAGTATGGGCAATTCAGCATGTTATTTGTGTTTACTGGGGGAAGGACTGGTAGTTTGCTGAGCAGTTGAGGTTTTTCACCTAAGAAAACAACAGTGTCCTTAGAATTCTGTGTTATTTCTCTTTGGACTTGTGAAGTACTTCTGGATTCCTGTTGTGTGTGCCAAGGGTGACCTGGACACAGCAGGTTGCTGGGTACAGGTGTTTGTGTTTTATTGGTCAGGTGTGGCAGCTTGGATCATCCTCTCCCAACTTCACCTTGGAGGGCCATGAGAAAGGAGTGAACTGCATTGACTATTACAGTGGTGGGGACAAGCCATACCTCATTTCTGGGGCAGATGACCGCCTGGTGAAGATCTGGGACTACCAGGTGTGTGCTCAGCTCTTCAGAAGCCTTTGTGCAGGCTGCCACATTTGGTGTAAAGTTTCTGTTGTTAGATTTTTTTCCTGTGACAAATTGATTCCCCGCCTTTTAGGCCTCATGTTTGCGGATTAAGCTGTTCCTCTTCTATGTTCAAGTGTAAATATTGCTCATGTATCAACTCTTTCTATCCTTCCACCTCTTATTTTTTTTTCTTCATTCTTGATAGCTTCCCCCCCTCCTGTTTCATCATGTGCACACTGGCACAGTGCCGTGTGTTGCATGCACACCCATGCAGTGCTTCTACCCCCAGACAGGGGCAGGAGTGATGAGGTGCCCTGCTTGAATGCTCCTCAGGAAAGAGAGATCTAATCCAGGGACTCACTCCTGTTGCTGGAGCCTAGAGCTCCTGAGTTCTTCCTGCCTACAAGTGTATGAATGGCCAGAAGGGTGAGACAGAAATTGTTAGATGGAACTGTTTGGTCACTAAAACTTATTGCCCTGGAGTAAATCCAAGCCCAGAAGTTGAAGCTGGCACTGTTAATTTAAGCATTCAATACACAACCGTGCTTGAGATTTTGGCACCATGTGCAGCTGGAGACACTACACGTGCTCCAGTCTTGGTTACCTCAAGCAGAGTAGCCTGTCTTTCACAGCTGTGTGAATGAACATTCTTACCAAAGACCTAAATTAGATCTGTTTTCACCTGTACTGCAATGTTTGGTTATGATTTTTTTTTCACAGTAAACTCAGCTTTTTATCATGCTTTAATGTGTTGTGCTGTGCAGCTCTGAGAAAGCATATTTTCTAGCCATAAACTCATCTGAAAATAGAGGGAATTCCCTTCTGTCAAGGGAAGTACTTTCTTCTGGGCAGGAGGTACAGCTCAATACAATCAGATTTTAACGGCTTAGTGCTGTTGTTTGAACACTTTGCAAATGTAAGAAATCTAGAGAATTTTCAGATCTATTTTGGATTTGGGGGAGATTTTTTTTAAGAAATAAGGGTTAAAATGTGGCATTGTGTTCTCTCTTACTTTCAGAATAAAACTTGTGTCCAGACACTGGAAGGCCACGCTCAGAACGTGTCGTGTGTCAGCTTCCATCCAGAGCTGCCCATCATCATCACCGGCTCCGAAGACGGTAACTTTGGATTTTCTGGTGTAGAAAGGACAGAAAAAGCACTGAGGGGAGAGCTCTTGTGGTGGTGTGGCTGCACCCCTGCTGCCCTGACACCGAGATGAAAGGATCCATGCCTGTGTTTTTCCCCAGGCACGGTGCGGATCTGGCACTCCAGCACTTACCGCCTGGAGAGCACCCTGAACTACGGCATGGAGAGGGTGTGGTGTGTGGCCAGCCTGAGGGGCTCCAACAACGTGGCTTTGGGCTATGATGAGGGCAGCATCATTGTTAAGGTACAGTTAATGGTTTGAAGTGAGAAACTGTGATTCATGCTGTCCTGTGCGCACAACAACTCGTTGTGTTGTCTGATTCTGGGATAATATGTAAAATACTGACATTTTGGCATTTTAATTGGCATTTTTTGATAGAGATTGGCTATTTCACTTGATATTTTCAACTGAAAAGAAAATCAGCAACGTATTTTTTCCATAGCCTCACTTCTTACTTTCCAGCTTGGTCGTGAAGAACCTGCCATGTCCATGGATGCAAATGGAAAAATTATTTGGGCTAAACATTCCGAAGTCCAACAGGCTAACTTGAAAGCAATGGGAGATGCTGAAATCAAAGATGGAGAGAGGTTGCCACTGGCTGTGAAGGATATGGGCAGCTGTGAAATCTATCCTCAGACAATCCAGCACAACCCTAATGGACGGTAACACATTCCTTCATCACTTCACTTGAACTGGTTGGGTTTTTTTGTTAACAGGCTCAAATAAAAGGGATCCAAAGTCCAGGAGGTGCTCAGTGGAGACCAGAAGGAGCATGACTCAGGAAGAAAATGGAGTTCCATGAGATTTTAGGCATATATAAAGCTCCTGCTCTGTGTTTCAGTGATTGCCTTGGGCATGGGAGCCGTTATCTTTACAGATAATCTGCCTTCTTGCTGCTGCCTGTTGACCTGGATGCAGATCTCTCTGACAAGTGCCTCTCTCTCCTGCCCCAGGTTCGTGGTGGTGTGTGGTGATGGTGAATACATCATCTACACAGCCATGGCTCTGAGGAACAAGAGTTTTGGCTCTGCGCAGGAGTTTGTGTGGGCACATGACTCTTCAGAGTAAGTCTTGCAAGTTTCTTCCTTTGCATTACATTTGCAGCTGCTATTTTAGTTTAGTTTTCAGGCCGTGAAACATGCATGTAAAATGAACTTTCAGTAGTTGTCCTGCTTGAAAAGTTTGTATTTTTAGCACTCTGCTGGTTTTAGAAGATAACTCAAATGCACTTGTTTTGTAGCAGCTTATAGTTTAGTAATTTACTACTTTGGAAACGAAATAATTGTTTTGTTTATTTACAATTTATTCTCTATTTAGGTATGCAATCAGGGAGAGCAACAGTGTTGTAAAGATATTTAAAAATTTCAAAGAGAAGAAGTCGTTCAAGCCTGATTTTGGAGCAGAAGGTAAATACTTTAAAAATAGATATGCTGGTATGGTTTTTGTACAATGTGCATTTCTTCCACCTTTATTTTCTTGTAGGCATCTATGGTGGCTTTCTGTTGGGAGTCAGATCTGTTAATGGCCTGGCATTCTATGACTGGGAGAACACAGAGCTGATTCGCAGGATTGAAATCCAGCCCAAACATGTGAGTTTCTGCATGGGACTGAAGATATTTACCTGTCTGATTTACTGATTTATATTTGTTTTGCTAAACTGGTTTTCTTGCATGAAGCAAAACTGTCAATAATGAAGTAATAATTTAAGTTTATCTCAGTCATGTAGCAGAAAGGGCAGAAAATTCCTGTATGTGTTGACTTCTCAGTCCTAAAGCTTCTAGAGTTGGTGTGTTTTACCCTTAATTCCCACATCATCCTCCTTAGCCTGGGCTGTGTAACACTGCCACTGTTGATTCTGCTCTCACAGATTTTCTGGTCTGACTCGGGTGAGCTCGTGTGCATTGCTACAGAAGAGTCATTCTTCATTCTCAAGTACCTGTCAGAAAAAGTGGCAGCAGCCCAAGAAACACATGAAGGTGTCACTGAAGATGGAATTGAAGATGCCTTTGAGGTACCCTCTGTTTAAAAAGTGGAATGAGATCAGAGATGGTAGAAGCAAGAGAGTGCAGTGTTAGTCCTTAACATAGCCCAATTTAAATGTTAGTTTCCAGACTATTTTTAGTATCACACATTGTGCACCTGCCTGAGGAACACTTAATCTTTTTTTTGGGATTCATGAGGAGTGTATCCCTGTCTGAATCCCAGGATAACACACCTTGATGCCAGCATTTTTCTTCATCTGTTCACTGTTGTCAGAGAGTTATAGAAATATTTTTTAAAACACACTTTTGGGTCATTGCTTAATTTTTTTTTCTACAATTTTCAAGTTTTGAAATGTTATTCAAGTTTGAGAAGTGGAAAAAACCTCATGCAGTGAATTAAAATTTCAGAAGGAAAGTTACCTTTGATTGTCTTGCTTAATGCTGAGTTTGGTGCTAGTTTCCTAGATTTATGGTTGGCTTAGTTAAGAATTAGGGTAGCATGCATGTAGAATGAAATTATCATTTATGTACTTCTAATCTATATCTCAACTTATATTTGCCACTTGCCCAAGGATTCAAGTATAGAATACGGAATTATATTTTAAACTGCAGTAGTCTTTCTGCTACCTAGAAGTACTTTTTAATGTATCTAATTACCCAAAATTTGCTTTGCAGGTTCTTGGTGAGATCCAGGAGATTGTGAAAACGGGTCTGTGGGTCGGTGACTGCTTTATTTACACCAGTTCTGTCAACAGACTCAACTACTACGTCGGAGGAGAGATTGTCACCATTGCCCACCTGGACAGGTGAGTTGCTGCTCTCTCAGTGAAGGGGGTTCAAGGTGTACCCTGGCAGCTGCTGCTGTGCCCTGCTTTAGCACCAGGGGTGGGAACAAGTGGGGTGTTGTGAGGCAGCAGTGCAGTTCTGAGGGATGAACAGTGCTGTGTGAAGGAGTACATCCAGGAAAAGCAGAGTCTTTGATGGGAGTATTCTTGGGAGTATTCTTGCTACCTTAAGAGCTGCTGGAGTGGTTGTTTTACATCTGTTTGTGTGGATCTGTTGAGGCTGAGTGCTCTTTGTTTTGTTTCAGAACAATGTATCTCCTGGGGTATATCCCCAAGGACAACAGGCTGTATTTGGGCGATAAAGAGCTAAACATTGTTAGTTACTCTCTGCTGGTCTCAGTGCTCGAATATCAAACGGCTGTGATGAGGAGGGATTTCGGCATGGCTGACAAAGTTCTTCCCACAATCCCAAAAGAGCAGAGAACCAGGGTCGCACATTTTCTTGAAAAACAGGCAAGAAAACTACTTCTTAGTTATCCAATTAAATAAATCCGTTTATTCACATTCTTAATTGAGTTTGCTAAGCAAAACCCAGTGATATTATCTGTGAGCATTAACTCTTGTTAATTATCCTGTTTGTTTGAGAACACTGTAACCTTCTGTTCAGAGTGCTTTTGTTAAAGTATTTAGGATTATGTTTGACCTGACAGGTCCCAGCTTCACTGTCAGACTTTTATTTTAGGGCTTCAAACAACAAGCTCTTGCAGTATCTACAGATCCAGAGCATCGTTTTGAACTTGCTCTTCAACTTGGAGAATTAAAAATAGCCTATCAGCTTGCAGTGGAAGCAGAGGTAATGATACCAATTTGGGTGATTCATCCTGGATTCTGAGCATTAGCGAGAGTCAGAGAGGCCCTGTAAGAAAAGGCAGTGGTGTGTGGGGATACAATACAACTCCCTAAACACAACTGAAATGCCTCCAACTCCTTTGGTGAAGTTCTTCTGCCCGTAATTCAAAGGAGCCTTAGCTGTGGGATAGGGACAAAGAACGATGTCTGCTCAGAAAGCTACAGGAACTCCTGGAGAATACAAAACTTGAGCCCAGAACCAAGCCTTAATCTCCAGTACTTAACATTGAGAGGAGGAAAGACAGGGCTGAAGCCTTCAGACCTTTGTTCCAGCCTTGGCAAACTTAGACTGCTGCTCTAAAAAAACTGATTTGTCCCATCATTATTCTGCAGAGAGTCGATCTCTTTGCTCCTGCTGTAAAATAATCCTGTTACTTAGAAGGAATGTTAATTTAGTTACAGACACAGATGCCTTTCAGCATTCTGAGGGTTAACTTGTGAGCTTTAAGAGATTGTTAAATTTCCAGAGTTATGCCTGCTTGCCCCCTCCATGTTTACTGAGGAGCTGTTTATTTCATGTAATGTTACAGCTAGGTAGGGATCTCTTAACACTCACTGTGTCGTGTTGGGAAGCTGCAGTAATCACAGTACCTCACAGGAAGTCAGGTGTAGTCATGGGATACAGCACCTTCACAAGTCAACTTGTATTTTCATGCTGAGTGCTCTGAAAACCTTTAAATGCTGTTCAGAAATGTGAGTGGTTTGTTTTTTTTCTTTCCCTGCCTCTCCCCTTTTTGTATAATCAGTCAGAACAGAAGTGGAAGCAGCTTGCAGAGCTTGCCATCAGTAAGTGCCAGTTTGGCTTAGCCCAGGAGTGTCTCCACCATGCCCAAGACTACGGAGGGCTGCTGCTCCTGGCCACAGCTTCAGGAAACGCCAGCATGGTGAACAAGTTGGCAGAAGGTGCAGAAAAGGATGGCAAGAATAATGTGGCATTTATGAGCTACTTCCTGCAGGGAAAGTAAGTAGCAAATGAGCTTCTGATTGTTCTGTTCCGCTGTCTCAAGTGTGGAGACCCTCAGGTTCTTCAAGTGGTTAACTTCAGCTAACTGAAAACTTCACGGAGGAAGATAAGATTAGGTCCTTCTCAGAAAAGCTCATTCTATGATGGCTGCTAGATTTAAAGTCAGAAATGAAAGCACCTTAAATTAATGGAACAGAATAATCAGCTGTTCTAATACAAACAATTGTCTTTATTTAGTTTACTGGTTAAAATCACATTTTGAAATCTTTTTTAGGCTTGATTCATGTTTGGAACTCCTGATCAAAACTGGGCGTCTCCCTGAAGCTGCTTTCCTTGCACGGACGTATTTGCCAAGCCAAGTTTCAAGGTAACTTCTAAGATATGCAGAGCATGAGCTGTGTTGTCTGAACGAGCTGTCTGTAACAAATCTGGTTTGCATCTCCAGGGTTGTTAAACTCTGGCGGGAGAACCTCTCTAAAGTCAATCAGAAGGCTGCTGAGTCCCTTGCTGATCCCACAGAATACGAAAATCTTTTCCCTGGATTAAAGGAAGCTTTTGTTGCTGAAGAGTATGTTAAGCAAAGTCTTGCTGACTTGAGGCCAGCCAGGGAATACCCCCTTGTCACTGTAAGTAGATTTTTACTGTCTCTGGAAGAATAACACTTGGTGCTGTGTAAAATCAGCTCTAAGCAACTCAGTGCAACACTTAAATGTGTCTGGGTTTTTTTTTACTTTTAGCCAAATGAAGAAAGAAACTTACTTGAAGAAGCAAAAGGATTTGAGCCCTCTGGAATAATGACATCTCAGGTCAGTGAGTGATGAATCTAAGGGAGAACTTTGCTGTCTTACAAAGAGAATATTTCACCAGTAATGGACAAATTGTTGCTTTTATTACCTCGACTCTTAAGTGCTGCAGTTGGCTTTATGTTCTTTTGCCTCAGATTCTTTTTAATCTACATCTGTACCTACTAACAGCTTCTTGACTGTGAAATTATTTGTGTGCTTCTTTACCTTGGGTCACCATTTGTAGTGTGAGTAGTTCTAGAGTCTTTCCATTGAATTCATCCTACAGAAAAGTAACTCCAGTTGCATTTGCAGGCACTGCCTCGACTGCAGCTGGTTTTCTAAAAGCTCAGTAGCTGGAAATGGAAACTCTTGCCTATTACAGCAATGACAAATGCTGTGTTCTTTGTTGGTGTGCTCCATGGTTGTGGAATAACACTGCTCCATAACTAACTGACCAGGAATCCTACTTGGGTACTTCAACATAGGTTCAATGTTCTGAAGTAACAAACTAATTTTTTTATCACCTCAGTTGTCCAATTCTTATGCAGAAAATAGGACAAGTATAAGGTATAAGCATAGAGATTGAAACAAGGTTAAAACTTTTCAGAGCCTTAGGAGAAGATGACAACTTCTAATTTTGCTCAAGTCAAATACACTTTACATTTGTATGTGAAAATCATAACACGAGGGTTTCTTAAAGGCAGTTATACTGGCACAACTCTTTGAGGCTATAAACATCTGAAATCAAAACTGCACTGGAAGCTGAAGGAGAAACAGAAAAGCTACAGCTCTCCATTGTCTGTATGTTTTTCCTCATAGCAGGTGCACTACAGAACATAGTTCTGGACATCCCTGACAGAGCAGAGAGGTTAGGTTGCTTTCAAGCGTCTGTAGTGACTCTGCCTCTTGAGCATCAAAGGAAATACTGTGAAAGAAAAATCAAGCTTGTCTGCACATTTGTTAAAGATGATAACCAACACTGTCTGGGCTACCTATGGAAATAAATTGAAAGAACTGAGCACTAGCTTGCCATAGAAGCTGAAAACAAGACCTCAGGGTATCTTTGCATTCAGCTCATCTTCTCATAGAAGCCCTAAACCCCAGTTGTCTCTTACAGCTGAGGCTGAATATGGGACATTTTGTAAGAGAAAGATTAATTCTATAATTAAATACAGTTAATTGAATAGTGCCATTGCTTCAGTAACAGTACCGACTGATGAATTAGCTTAATATAAAATTTGTGCAGCAGTGAAGCAAGAAGAAAGTGTTACACCATTATAGGATTTGGAATACTAAGCCCAGCAACTACTAAAATTTGCTGTCAGTCTCTACTTAGTCTCTCCTGCTGAGGATGTTGAAAATCACCAGTAGCACTTCAGTGTTTAAAATGAACTAATAATTTCTGAAGGTTTTCATTTTATCAGTTCCATCATCAACTGCTTCAAATATACTGGGGAGGGAAACAGTTTCCAGTGGAGTGAGGACTAGAATCTTTTCTGACAGTGAAGATCTGGCTCAAGAGTAACTGAGGGAAGCTGAAAGAGACCACTGGGCAAGGGGCATTAGAGGCCTGCTATTGTTTACCTGCTTTTGTTGAAAGAATTTAAATTGAAAAAAAACTAAAGGAATTTCTTTGCCATTAGAAGAAGGCTGAAGAACCAGTTCCCTCTCCTAAAGAAGTGGTGAAGACAGTTGTGCAGAATTCTGATAACCTTCCAGCAAGAGATCAAAAGGTACCCAAACGTTTATGAGGGGAAGTATCAGCACTCAATTCATTTTCCACTAGACTTGAGTGTGATTTAACCAAGCCACTGCACACATGACTCTGGCAGCCCCAGAGCAGTGTTCAGAGCCCTGCACACACTAACAGACCAGTCAGCAGGCGGGGGTGGCAAGGGCACTTCAAACCCAGCTGCTCACATGGTAAGAAGCTGCACTGCTGGAAGAGGCTTCCTCACAAGCAGGCAGCTGCTCTCCAGCCTCCTTTAGCACTTGTGTTCCTCATGAGGCTCTGGCTGGGGTTTGCAGAGTGCAGATCCGTCCTACAGAGCCATCCATCCCACAAGCTGCATCGCGTGTAACCATAGTGCTATCCTCCTCATCCAGTCTTTTCTCTCCCTAGACACTGCTGGACTTGGAAGATGACTTAGATAACTTGGATCTGGAGGATATTGATACCACAGATATCAATCTGGATGAAGAGATCTTGGATGAGTGAACATCCTTTTTTAGATGACCAAATCAGGAAATAATTTGGTCAAAACCCAGAGGAATAAAGTTCTGTGGACTATGTGCTCCAAGTTATTTTGATTTTTGTATCAAGTGGACCATTTACATGTAGAAGGAAGTATACAGCTAGCAACTGTACAAAGAGAATCAGCTTCCAGTATGTTGAAATTCAAGATGTAAGCCTGCTCCAGAACATACTAAAAAATGTTTTCATTTATCAAGAGATTCAATAAATCCTTTTAAACATTCTGCCTCTCCGTTCTCCCATTTGCTAGTAATATTTACTAAGAATAGCAAAATTCTTAAGAATAACCCAGCTTCCATAGTGTATGTTCCAAATCTGTGAAACAGGAGCACAGTAGCTGAAAAACAGTATTTTAACCTGACTTTTCTCAGCACCTCCACTGAGGTATGTGCTTATGTTTTCACTGTGCTGCCTTCTAGCACTGGTAACCATCAGTACCAGCTCAGTTACTCTTTCAGGCACCACTTCCAGCTCAGAGCAGTGATACAGCTTAAGGGTTAGAAGGGGTGTTTGTTACACCCTTTCGTAAAGGAAGCTGTCCAGACCCTGCACTTACCTCAAGAACTAAAATAAATTGTGGGCAATTCCTTACATTCAAGATGCAACAATAAAAAAATTGAACTCAGGGTACAGTGTCAGTGAAAACAAATCATGAGGGCTGCTCTAAATTATCTTATAGAACTTTTCAAAACAAACTGCTGTAGTGATTCACATGTATTTCAGTAAACAAAAATCCATTTTCAAGTATTTATTGTGGGATCCTGTACAGAAAATGTTTACAAACAGACTTAAAACTTCTGATGAGCTGAGGTTTACTTCATGATGCTGAAGAAGTAGCCATTGCTTCTTCATAAGCCTGCAGGGCCAGCTGGATGTAACCTTCTCTCTGGGATTCAGTTTTCACAAATACCTGCAGCCATGGCAGGAGAGAGGTTAATGTAACACAGAGTCATCATGCCAGTGGCAGATCAGCCAGCCACAACTGCCGTACTGGTGCAGCTGCAGGTATAGAGTTTAACAAAAACCCCAGTGTGGCATGTACACCAGTTCTGGTTAAGCATCTGCCTCCTAAGGTAAGGAGAAATTTAACTACTCAGTGGGGTTCTGCTGGTTAAAAGCTCTTCTTCTGCAGGTTACGAAGAAGCAGAGAAGCTTACCTTGATCAGATCAACTCCTTGAAGTTTCTGTTCTTTAGCTTCCTTCGCTGACTGACATTCAGGGTGAAGCATATGATACAGCGTAATTAAACTTGTAGCATCGTCCAGCCTAAACAAACAAAGGCTCATTTTAGCAATTCCTCTCTCAGAATACTTACAGAGAGTGTATTTGGTGATGTACTTTGCACAGCACAGGCTGTCAAACTGCTGGTTCCACTGAGTATCCAGTCCCTGGAATACACAAGCAACTACCTACATCTATCCCTCATGCAGCTGAAGCCTGCTGGCCTGCTCAGCAGTAATACAGCTGAATCCCTCTGAAAATACGATTAATTACCAATAATGAGTGCTTAGTGGAACTTTCTAACACAGACTGCAATGACCAGTATGTTTTACAGAAGTAGCATTAGAAATCCTGTGACACAGAGCTCTCAGCTGAGTTTAAAGCTACTGAAATGTGTGGCAGGAAAAGACATTCCAAACTCTGCTTGTTTAAATGGGCCGGATACATGAATTTTCCTTTTACCAATCCGATTCTAAACCAGGAACCTTCCTGATTTCTCCATATGCTCAGGTTAAAAAGCAAGATCTGATCACCTGTTCTATGTTTCTAACTGAAACAGCAGAAAATAAATGCCACTATCACTGCAACCTGGAGTTCCAATTGTACAAATTTCTCCCAGCTCTAGCGGCATTTTGAACTATTGAGTATTGTTCACTTCAGGGAACTCTGAATAAATTTAGCACCATGTTTTATAGAAATTCCCCCATTTAAAATGAAACCTTATCTGCACGTTTTCAGCTACTTAGGAATTGCTCTAAAACCCAGAGCGTATCAACCTTATAAGCCAAGACTGAGCTCAGTATGGAGACGCCGGGCTTTAAGATCAGAAGTGCTCAGAGCTGGAAGTGTTCTGACAATTACATGGGAAAGAAGAAAAACCCAAAACCCACAGAAGGCTAAATTCTGCAGAAACCTATATACACTCTACAACTGCACGGACTGTCACTGGTGCTCCTGCACAGCTAACTGTGGGAGCTGGCCTAAAACATCAGTAAATGAGAACTTTCCTACATCTGACAGAAACACTGTTTTTATTCTCAAACAGCAGTTCTTTTCTAAGGCAAGGCAGGATTACCAAGTGCCAGGCTGTACTTACAGGTCTCTGTTGATCATGTCTATGAGTAAGCCATCTGTCTTCTTCCTGCTGAGCAGGTACCACACCATGCCCCCGAAGTGCCTGGTGGAGCGCAGCAGGTCGTACTTGCCGTGTTTCTCGATGTCCTCGTAGGCGCGGTGGTGAACCTGCACACACACTTGTTTCATGGCAGAACTGGAGCCTGCTGAAGCTTTCCCCTGTACCTCTCAGAGTTTTCAATCCTTTTCATTTCCCTAAGGTGCAGGGGTAAGCCACATGCTGAACCATGTGCCTGTTATGATTCAGGGTAACACTGGGCCAGCCCACTCCTTGGTACTTAGGCACAGACATCCTTATGGTGAAAGGAAGCTAAATCCTGTCCCTCCTGAACTTTTGGGGAGACAGGGACATAAGCTCTGGATCTTCACTGCACTGCTGTCAAGCTGCATCTATTCCTTCAGGAGAAAAATCCTAGAGCAAAGAGCTCTAGTAAAGTGAAACTTTACTTAGGAAAAAGAGTTACTTGAAGTCACCTAATACAAGTTACAGTTTCTCAAATCACTGAGAACATTACAGTTTAAAGAGAAATAAACATTTTGAAAGCAAGTGTAGACTTACATTTACCAGCAGCTGTAGCTACTAATTTTATTCTGCTAGAAATACATTTTTGTAGCTGGTCTTTGTCAAAAATAATACTTTGTGCACAGTGCTGTTTCTTAAAATGCATTTTGTCAGCTCCCTAGCTGGTCCTGCCAGCTCCCAAGCCAGCAGTCAGTGTGACTTCAGCAGCAGACTCTGCTGAGAGCCCCTGACAAGTGTTACCATCAATTCTGCTTTGATACCAAAAGTACCTGAATAGACTATTTTGGTATGTGCAGTATCCTTCTAGGCTGGTAAAAATTACTTGTGCAAAATCCTGTTTTACTGTTCTGCATAAAAACAAACCCCAAAATCTATCACAAGGACAATCTATCTGGGAGAAATTAGAGCACATATGACCAACACCTTTGCTCTCAGATAAATACTTATGTTTACAAAATAAACCCTACAATTCTCCACTAGGGTTGATTTATTTATTTTTTTTTTTGCTAGAAAAATGGAAAGTGAACTCACTCTGATATAGTCAGGTGAATCTGGCTCAAACTGAGCAATGCACATGTTCAGGACGTCTTCGTGACGGTCTTGCTGAAATACAGTCTGAAACAACAGTTCGGATCCAGGGGTAGATTATGGAATCCCACCATCCCAACTCTCCAAAATCAAAACAGCAGCCACAACTCTGTTCTGGACAACACAGTGAGCAACCCCTTCATCGAAAGACACCATGGACAGAAGGACAGCAACTGCCTTGATGACATTAATATAATGTTTCTTGATTCTGAAACACCAGTTCACATTTCCAGATTAAATGTACAATTATTTCTAGTATGACACAGTATTTACACCTACCCGGGATTCACCAGGCCCTAAGCTGGAACTTTGTTTCAAGTATTTTAATTTAACAATGAAAGGCAGTTGTTCAAACCAGAATTCGAGCAGCTAAACACACCCATGCAGAATGGCTTATTCCGAGTTACTCTGCCCAAGGAGCAGAGTTTCACTAGCAGACTGCAATGAAGTAAAGGTGCTCAGTCTCAAAGCCAAGAAGAGCTTACCCCAAGGTTCTCATCCTTGAATAATGTTGGGGGAATCACCCTGCGCCCTTCCTTTGGGAAGAATATCTGGATCATCCTGTCTCGTTCCTCCCAGGTGGCTTTGCGTAACACCCCGTTTGGTTCTCTAACTACAATGAAACGTTCCTGCAAATGAGGTAAAAACCAAACATTGTCCAAAGCCTTCTCTCTTCATAGCCAGAACCATCCAAAAAACCCTCATTTGTCAAAGCCCTTCTACTCCTAGAGTCAACCCTTATAACACCAGTTTCTAATTATCATTTCTGCCTTACTACCTGCTGAATAAGTGCTGCTTTTGCACCTCAGTTTTACTGTCTGACAACTGTGCATGTGCCAACACTGAAAGCCATGGCTCTGGGAAGTTTAGAGATAACATGACTCACACCAGACAGGGAGTTAGCCTGACTTTATCTTTAAATAACATATACAAAATTAAGAATGCAAGTGTCATGCATTTTTGTACCTTTTTTCCAGAGGTAGGCAAGAATCAAGTAAGAGCAAGTGCAAGGCAAAAAATACAACAAATTAAACAATATACTCGGATCTGTTCACAAGCATAACTGCTTTAGGGTGGCAAACGGGAAAGTTTGTTGGACAGGAAAGTTTTCAGTATTGTTGTTGGGGGTTGGGTTTTTCTTTCCTTGTTCCTTGTGGAACTTTTCCCCATGGAGTTGGTAAGAAGCACTGATGGCTGGGTGCTTGACATGGCGGGGAGGGGGAACTCCTCTGGTTTTTGGGAGTTTTCTTTCGGGGCACAGAGATCCCGTGACAACAGAGGCAGGTCAAAGACAGGGCTGGGGAGGACGGCCAGGCTGTCGCTTACTGCGGGGACAATTCAGCGGCACGGCTGGAGCTCAGCCCTGAGGGACCGAGCAGCGTCTGCTCGAGTGCCCGGGAATCCCGAACCCCGTGTGCCCCGGGAATCCCGAACCCCGTGTGCCCCGGGAATCCCGAACCACGTGTGCCCCGGGAATCCCGAACCCCGTGTGCTTTGGGAATCCCGAACCCCGTGTGCTTTGGGAATCCCGAACCCCGTGTGCCCCGGGAATCCCGAACCCCGTGTGCCCCGGCAATCCCGAACCCCGTGTGCCCCGGGAATCCTGAACCCCGTGTGCTTTGGGAATCCTGAACCCCGTGTGCCCCGGGAATCCCGAACCCTGTGTGCTTTGGGAATCCTGAACCCCGTGTGCTTTGGGAATCCCGAACCCCGTGTGCTTTGGGAATCCTGAACCCCGTGTGCTTTGGGAATCCTGAACCTCGAGTGCCCCGGGAATCCCGAACCCCGTGTGCCCCGGCAATCCCAAACCTCAAGTGCCCAGGAGTCCCGAACCTCAAGTGCTCCAGGAATCCCGAACCCCGTGTGCCTGGGAATCCCGAATGAACCTCGAGTGCCCCAACCTCGAGTGCTTACTACTGGTACTTAAAGACAATTGAGATGTTCCATTACACAAAGGCAACTTTATCCTTATACTCCCCAATTCCTTTTCTTTACAGCTTTCCTGGGAACTCATTCATCATTTCCACAGCTTTCCTCCAGATCTTTGTAAGTGTGGAGTGGTTCCATCTTACAAAGGAATCCAATCCTACAAAAAGATTCTAGGAGCATGGAAGAACTCAGCACTCCTAGCATATCACAAGCACCTCCTTATAAAAATTAACTACCTACCACACAGCTTTCCCATGCCTGCTTTTGAGTACAGAATGTAATTTATGATTATCAGTTAGAAGCAGGTATTTAGAAATACATTTTTCTCTACTGCCTTATACCAGACTGACTCCTCAGCCCTTTTGCAAACTGATCCATCTACATTTGCATGAAAGCTTATTTTGAGAACAAACTAATAATGCTGATCACGTTACTTACACGATGTGGAATGGAGTAACTTAAATCTGTAAACACGTATTTTGCAGTTTCAGTTCCTTCAAGGATTTTGTCTTCTGCTAAGACATCATCAATTGGCTCTCGTTCATTCAAAACAGGGGGCATGATTAGTTTTGTTTTAGCTTCCTCAATGGCTTTTCTTGTGGCCTTGTAGGGGGGGGAAAAAAAAAAGTAGTTTAATTTTACAATTAAAAATATCATCCCATTGAAAACATAACATACAATATGGGGACAAATATTTTCATTTAGAGAAGCTTATTTTTTTAATTCTGCAGTTGAGAAAAAATGAGACACCAATTCCACCTCTAGGTAGGTGAATTTCATGTAAACAATTTACCACTACTAAAATCTGGACAAAATGCTGGAGGAAGTTACAAAACTACAAAGGACAAGCTGTTACAAACACCAAGTTTATTTCAGATGTTTTCCATTTTCCCCCAAAGCAAAATTGCAACAGTTTGTATATAGCTTTAATTGTGGCTACAGCAGAACTGCCTTAAGTCAAGCCCTTTGTCATCCTGAATGACATCAGACCAGAGCAGAGAGGGGGGAAAAAAGTAGTCCAAGGACTCCCAGGGCTAAAACTTAAACATCATATGAAGGTATTTGACAGAGTTAGGAAGCATAACAGGCTAATAAAGAGAAACTGTCACTCAAGAAAAAAAAAAATCAGATTTCCTTCCATATTCCATCAAAATCGCACAAAACTGCACAAACCAAGCTGTTGCAAGTGAAGAAACACTGATTTACACTGATTTAGGGAATAATCTGAAACAAAGAAAAGAAACCAGAATGTTTTCAAACGCAGCAGTAAGGAAGGCAGAAGTATGGGCTATTACAGGTATTTTGCTAAAATCAACACTTACTTCCGAAGGAAGCAGAGCAGCCTACCTCTTCCAGCTGAGCTTCGGTCATCAGCTTGTAGCTGGGCGGCTTGAGGCCCTTCTTCACAGGCCGGAACACCTTGTGCAGGTCGAGTCCCGTCATTTTGTACAGCAGCGTCTGAACCGCTTCGTCCGTGAAGGCGGGCTTGGGCTGGGCGGCCTTTCCCTCTGCGGGAGAGGGCACACGCTGTTACCCGGGGGCTGAGGGGACGGCCACGGTCACCGAGGGGACACCCCTCGCCCTCACGGCTCCTCCGGCCCCGCCGGACCCTCCGCGGCCCCGCACCCGCCCCGACCCGCATCCCTCCCCACGGGGACCGCAGCCGCACACCAACACGCGGGGCGGCTGGACCCCGAGGCCGGGGCAGCCGGGATCGCTCCGGGGGTGCCCCGGTCCCCTCGCGTACCGCCCGCATCCGAAGCCAGCGCCCGCCGCGCGGGGAGCGCCCACAGCGCCCGCAGCCGCGCGGGGAGCGCCGCCGAGCCCCGCGCCCCCAGCGCCGCCATCTTCGCTCCCGCCCCTTCCCGCCCCGCGGCGCGCCGGGAAATGCAGTCACGGAGCCGCGGAGCAGCCCCGGCGGGCTGGGACCCAGCGGGACCAGAGAGCCCGACTGCTCCTGGCCCTGCACAGCAGTCGCACCCTGTGCTAAGAGTCGCGCCCTGTGGCTGAAAGCGTTGTCCAAATGCTTCTTGAACTCAGACAGGCTTGGTGCTGTGACCACTGCCCTGCAGAGCCTCTTCCAGCGTCCAGCCACGCTGGGTGCAAAACCTTTTCGTGATATCCAACCTAAACCTCCCCTGGCACAGCTTCAGGCCGTTCTCTCGGGTCCTGTCACTGGTCGCCAGAGAGCAGAGATCAGTGCCTGCCCCTCATGAGGAAGCTGTAGAGTGCTGTGAGGTCTCCCCTGAGCGTGGGGGAGACACGCGGTCCCTCGCACTGTCCCCGAGGCAAAGGGCAAGAACGTTGCTGCTCCAAGCGCTCCCAGCGCGTTTGTACCATTAAAGTGCTGCTGAGGGCCTGGAGAGGGCGGGGAGCTCATTCTGCGGCTGTGGCACAAGCCCGGCAGGAACGCGGGGTGCCCGGCTCCCTCAGCCGCCCCGGGCACAGAGCAGGGCTGCGGGCTCCTTTCCTCAGCTCGGGTGCCCGGCTCCCTCAGCCGCTCAGCACACAGAGCAGGGCTGCGGGCTCCATTCCTCAGGCGGGGTGCCCGGCTCCCTCAGCCGCCCAGCACACAGAGCAGGGCTGCGGGCTCCCTTCCTCAGGCGGGGTGCCCGGCTCCCTCAGACACCCCGGGCACAGAGCAGGGCTGCGGGCTCCTTTCCTCAGCGCGGGTGCCCGGCTCCCTCAGCCGCCCAGCACACAGAGCAGGGCTGCGGGTTTACTTCCTCAGCGGGGAGTCTCCGTAGTAGGAGAAACGGTGGAACTGAGGCCACCTTGCGGGATTACAGCGCTGTTGACCCGCGGGTCCGGAGGGCTGCGGGCGGCAGTGGGTGCGCTGCACCGGCGGGGCAGGGGCAGGCAGCTCCCGGCCCCGCGGCCGGGCAGGCTGTCCCAGAGGGCGGAACACGCTGGGAATTCGCCCATTAAAGCCCACCTGACTGTGGCTCTGACTGTGCCACTCCGGCCCTGCGGGGCGCCCCGAGGCGCCGGTACTGTGCGGGGCAGCGGCCTCGTCAGCCCGGCCACGGCTGCACTGCCGCGAGTAGCGAGGAATTGCTGCCCTCATGTTTGGGGAGCTTTAACGCTTCTGTAAAGGAAGGAAAATGCATAACTGCACTTCACCATAAAACCAAAATTAGCTTTATACTTAATAATTATGACGTATCGGCTCTAATGTCTGTGAAGAGGGGATACTGACTTAACACAGGGCCTGCTTCAGGGGGTTGCAAGTTTATTATGACCTGATGTTTATTTATTCTAGTTGGTCTGTATATCTTCTATTGTGAAATTCAGTCTTACAGACTGTGCTTAGGAAGGTGTGAAAAAGAATTTGATCTTAAAGGTCTTTTCCAGTCTTGATTATTCTATGATTCTCTTATCAGCAGGCAAGTCTCTGTCCAAGAGCCGGGAACGCCTCAAGTTCCAGAATATCAAATCCATCCATCAGTGCAAGCTGGCTCCTGCCTTCCCATTGAAACAGGAAAGAGTTCGTCTCCAGGAGGGGCAACACAAGCAAGGTGCTTATGCTCTGTAGATTTCCAATTGTTTTAAACTTTAGAGGGTTGTTCATTGCTTTGCCAGATCTAAGTTATAGTCATTTTGAAAATGATGATTGAAGTCTGGGAGAAAATAAAGACTTTTAAACATATATTGGTTTTAGTTAAAATGAAGTTAATTATCAGCTTTAAAAAGTGTATTGTTTCTTATAATTTATCTTTTTTGTACTGGGGTGTATTCCTGTTTTTCTCAGCCTTATATCCAAACACGTGCTCTGGGTTGAATTTATTATTCAGGCTTTTCAATATCCTAGCCTTGTCGGGAAGGTTACAGGAGGATGTGTTCTTCTCATATTTGCCTTGCTACAACGAAGTTGAAATTACTGGGTACTGCAGAGGGCAAATGAAACCCTTAATATTATTTTAATGTAATTTTGTGCAGAATTTATTTAAATAATGCTAAGAAAATGAAAAATCATTTTGATGAAATGGAGAAGGTGTTGTTTCTCAATTCTTGCATGGAAGATCTCTGGAGTGAGAGCTATACCCTATAAGGGAATTGGGAAGTTATTTGGCGACGTGCCTAAAAGCCACTTCAGACCTGTTCATGAGTTTGGATGGCAGGCCAACGTCCATTTTAATTCACAGAAGTGCTTAGAAAAACAACAGAATTTATTGGGCAATATCCAGGAGAGGTTAAATTCACATTCAGTCTGTACTGGAGTAGTAACAGCTGCTGTGAGGATTAACCTTTTTGGCTGGTGGGATGAAAGGAAATATTAACTAACTGTAGATGGAAGTACAGCAGGTTAACATAATTATAAAGTGGATCGTTTATAATGGGTAGGTTGGTTATATTTTATTGTGGATTAAATTTGTACTGAAGTAACAGCTTTAAGTAGGATATTTTATTTTGATGTAGTTGAAAATGTAACACCAGCTTGAAGAATCAGTGGTGTAAAAATCAATAATGAAATAAAGAAGTTTTCTGAGCTTTTGTTTTTATTTTCAATGCATCCCTGGACAGTTGGCTGTTGGAAAATTACAACCATCTGATGATGGGTGGATGTCCCCAGTGAAACCCATCAGTGATCCAAGTGTGGATTCTGCAGGGAAAGTGTCTATATAAAATCACCTGCACAGTTGGCATTAATTTCCTTTTTCTTGGCAGCTTCAGGATACCAGAATGGCCGCTGAGAGTGCCCCAGTTGGTTGACATCTCAGGGAAAGAGGAGCCAAATGAGGCACTTAGGATCTTGTGTTGCTGCTTTGCCTATTTACTTGATAAAATAAGGGGCTGTAGTTTACTAGTCTTCCTGAGCCATAAATATGTCAAATTAGTAGTGAGAAGTTGTTTGGAAGGAAGAATTCTTTCTTGGAAAAAATACAGAGAAAAATACAAAATGTCAGGTTTGGTAACTGTGCATCCAACTGTTATGTGAAGAGCACAGAGTGAACCCAGTCAGGCTGTGCGTGTGTTCACAGTTGATGATGTGACCTTTTTAGAGTTAATAGTTCGTTCTCTTCATCCTGATAAGAAAAAGAATCTGGCAATCCTGTGGAATATTTTTCTGAAGGACACAATGGACCAAGCTCGAAGCTCTTTTTACTAAACCTGCATGGATTAGTCTGAAGATAAATTATTTTTTCCAGAGAAGGCGTAGAGTGCTGACATAAGAGAGATGACACAAACCTTATTCTATCATCAAATCAGTTTTTAAAGGAATTAAATACCACACACGGTTTGGTTTCACCATGTACATTGAGGGAATGGGTATTTTTTGCTAAAATTGTTGGAGTTGTCATTTTCAATAGGATTGCCTGTTTTCAGAGTTGCCCACTGAAGCTCAGGCGCTGGAGCTCAGCCGCAGCATTCTCACCCTGTGTGCCAGCTGCCTTCTGCTGCTGCAGACATCCCCAGGGAGAGGGCCTGAGGAAACGTGATGCAAAGGGCTCCCAAAGCTGGTCCTTTGGTGCTGTCACTTTTCGCGAGTGCTCCTAGTCAGCAGAGGCTGAAGACCAAATGTCCCTCGAGGTTTTATTTGCGCCGTGACTATTTGACATCCGTGTTTCCAATTCGAAGGGGAAATGGCAAAGCAGGAAGGATTGCCTGTGCTCTTTATTTTCAGTTTTCAGCCTTGTTTCAGCCACGCTTGCCCCGCGCTCTGTGCTGTGTTCCTGTGGGCCACGGCGGGGCAGGAGCGAGGGCTCAGAGCAAGGGAAGTGCCTGAGGAGCTGCAGCGGGTAATGTAAATAAACTGTTTCCATTAATGAGCCACATTTGCCTCTGTCTCGCATAAAGCTGCCATAATCTCACTTTAATAATGATGAATTAGATACACACAAAGACGGTCTCCAGTAGTTGAGATTACATACATTATTTATAGTAGGGATATAAATCCCACTGCAGTTTATATTGTTTTCTTTGCTACACTATAAGGGCTTGAGCCAAAGCCCATTAAAGTCCTTTCCTAGCTTCAGCGGGCTCTGAATTAGGAGTCCCTATTTTTCAAATTAATTTTATTATTCCTTTCTCCTCTTGTAATATTTATCTTTTAAAAATAGTTATCAAGGAAAGAAATAATAGTACATGTTCAGTATTATTCAAAGAAAGGTATGGTTTCAGTAATTGGTTTTTTTCCCAATCTGAATAGTTTTTAACCTCCCTCTACATTCCATCACTATTTCGAGTCCTGTCCTTCTGAATCCAAGCACTTGCCAGGGCACTGTGAACTAAATCTGGTGTGCAGCACAAGCTGTTATGTGTGGGCAGGTGGGATGTGTCTGATCCCTTTGTTTTCACAGGAGAAGGAAGAGCAATGATCCTGGCAGATTTGTTGGTTTGTTTTGTTCTGTGGGCACAGGAAAATTAGGAGAAGATGGCACCTTTCAATTCAAAGGTTAATTATAATATTTTCCTTCTCTCCTGTTCCTAGCACAAGTAATCAATACCTTGTTCTCATAATTGTACTTCTATCTGTTTTTCACTGAAACCTGACACCTGAGAGAATCTTCTGAAACCAAAACTGTCCAAATTAAACCTAGATGTGGGTTGTGTGTATTGCCTGGTCCATTTTCAAAGGTTTCATAAAAATCTAAATCCCACAGGTCTGCTAGTTGCACTTTGTCATGTTTTGTCATCCTTACAAAGAAGCCTGGAGGTCTGGTTTTCCTGCTTTTTAAAATCCAAGTTTCATCTGGGCTATTGTCTCATTTTATGGTTTTTTTTTTATTTAATTATTTCATCAATTAATTTACCTGGCAAAGAAGCACATTCTCCTAGTTACAAACTGGTTTCATACCACTCAGTGGTAACTGCCAAGGTGAATATATTTGTCTTCTTGTGACTTGTAACAGTTAAATACATTACTTTTTTCTCCAAAACTGGTTCCATTTCTATAATTTTGTTTGTTTATTTTTTTTCCAGTTCAACACCAACCATAATGTTGCTTAGTGATGCCAAGAAACTACTCTTGTCTGCATGCCATTCCCTTCTCAAGTTCTTTTTCCTTCTGAGACTCATCTGTCTGGGATTCTTTTACAATTTCTCTTCTCTTTTTATGCAATTATTTTTCTTTAGGTCTCTTAATTGTTCATCATAGTACCCCTAAGCCTTCCTGTCTTCGTATTACTTTGAATTCATCTGGGTTTATTAGGATTTGTTTTGTCACCTTGATTCTTCTTTTGTCTTTCCCCAGTTGATTATTTTTGTGGAAATAGCTCCTGTAGTTTGCTATTTAACAGTCTGCACTTTTTCATTTACTTTGTTGTTGTTGATAAGGGCAATGTGTACCTTTGGCTTGCTATCATATATATAAATAGCCTGCATGATAGGGCCAACATTTTTAACTATTTCACACCAATATCACACTATTTAAAATAGAATCACCTCTCTTTTAAAGGTAGCACTGGAGATCTGTTTGTGTGTTTGGTTTTTTCCTTCTGCTTTTTTCTTATTCTTTCCTTTGGATCCAGACTGTAATACAAATTAAATTTGCTTAGGCAAAACCACTGTGCATTTTAAGAAGTCATTTTAAAGACAGGATCCTGGGGGTCGGACAGAAAAGCTAAACCAGCTGTGCTCTCCAGGACAAACAACACATAAATCTGCACTATCTTTTCTTCAGGATCAAGTAAGTGAAAGAAAAGCCTCATGAAGTAAAAGATATTTTTATCTCACAGAAGCAGAGCTAAAAGAATTTTGTGTCAGTAAAATCTTAGCCATTCCTGTTAGACTTGTAAAATCCAACATTTTTTTCATTTTCGTTTTAAGCAGAAGCATTTTCATTTGCTAATCAAGCAGCTCTATTTACCTGTTTCATGTGAAGGTTTCATGTTTAGGTCCAGGAAAAATGGTTATTCAGCTCTTTAGGGAAGAGCCAGTCTCACAAGAGCACTTTCCAGTTGTGTTTGTTCAAACTGATTTGCTTAAGTAGAAAGGAAGCAAGAAAATTCTAGAAACCAAAACAGAAATATAATTAATTTGGCCAAATAGTTACCAGATTGTTTTCCACATTTATTTCCTAGTAAACCTCTTGACATTTTATTAGCTCACCGGAGCTAATAGGAAGGCTCCCATCCATTTTTGGACAAACTGCCTAATTGGAGAACGAGATATCACCAGATGATTTCCAGAAGAGCCACAACAAAAAAATGATTCAGCTGGTGCTATCCCTGCTGTATATGGGACAAAATATAAATGTATGCTCTTCACAAATTGTTTTAAACCTGTGCACTGAGGAAGCAATTGCATTTATGCTTCTGGGGGTTCTCAGAGAGTCTTTCTGGGTAGAGCCCTGCATTTCCACAGGGCTTTCTCCTGCATGCCCTGCATGCTGCCCACGGCATTCTGCAGAAATGGAATGGGCACTAACAGATGTCAGGGTTTGTACACTGGGGTAGAACAAGTGCTGGCATTTTGTGAAGGCACATATTTCATGTCTTAATTAATAATGTTGCTGGGCAGCTGGAGGCATCTAGTAGTGGTTTTATTAAATGCTTTAAGGGGAAAAAAGCCAGCAGACAGCCAAGCATGGCAGGGGAAATATTAGTGACAGAAACTTAAAACACAGGCCTGACTGCCCTGTGCACAGTGCAGGGTGTCCCCATTGTCAGAGGGATGAGTGTGGGACACACAGAGCAGGGAATTCTTTCATTGTTGGGGGAGGGGATAAAAAAACAAACCTTCAGCAAGCAAGTAGACTGAAAATTAAAGTAAAAAGTGAAAAATGCAAGTCCAAGTGTTTTCGTCTGGTTAGATCTTTTTATTTATTTATATTTTTTACAACTGCACAGGAAAAGGGAATGTCTTGGTCTTCCCTTTTATTTACCTGTTTCTGGACAGGCTGTCTCTGATTCCTCCCTTTATACCCACTCCAAATACACACATTATATATTTTCATATTATCCAGTTGAAAACAATGAATCAATTTTCTTTTTGGTTATTAAGCTGAGTCGGGTCACAGAGGGACCCACTGAGTTCCAGATCCTCTGAAGGAAAAAAATGGAAGCAGAATCTTCCCACTTTGTTAGCAGCAAACCTCCAGATTGTCACAGCTTTTCAGGTAATTGCAGCCTCAAGATGCAGTTTTATATCTACCCAAAACTGATCTCAGACTTTCCTATTCCCTCTCTTCAAGCCCTCCCTAAAATTTGCTCCTCATAACAGTCGCTAAACAGAGTCGATAATTTTCTTGTGAATTTTGATTAAAAGCACAGTAGTTTGTGACACAGAAATTCAGGATCTGACTCTGAAAGGGAGCATAAATGGAAAAGCAAACTGGATTCCATCCCTTTAGAGTCTCTGCAGCAGCACGGACCTCTCCTAAACCTTACAAGGTATTTTACTGAGATGCAGCCAAGCCAGGGGTATTTCACAGGAGAGTTTGGCAGCCCTGAGACAATTTCACTTTTTTAGGGAGGCAGGGGAGTTTTCGATTGATGCGTACAAATTAAGAAGAGTATTGCTTGGAGGGTTTTTTATAACAGTCCAAAAACTGTGCAATTTTTATGCACATTTCTTCCTGAAGGACTGAATATTTGCCCTTAAAGCAGAGAGCATCATTTGAATTAGTTGCCCACTCTTTTCCCTGCTCCTTTCCTCTCTCTTTTTTTCATTGTAGACCAAATAAAACTTCTTCTAAATGCTCATACAATACGTGCAATTCACTATATTCTCTAAATATTAATATATTTCCTACTAATTACAGTTCAACATTGCTTGTTGTTTCTTTTGCTTTCTCCTCATAGTTTCCTCAGTCCTACTAAAAAAAAACCAAAAACAACCTAACAAAAAAATCTTTCTTGTCATCTGTTAGATGCGATTGTTTTATCATATAGCACTGCAATTGCGAAAAACAAAACTGATCCGTGTTTGTTATTGTGAACTAATTTGGAATATCCTTTCCAAGTTCTCGCTGTCGCTGCGGGTGTGGCCTCGGGCGCTAGATGGCAATGTGGCTGTGCGACACCCAGGGAACGGCAGCAGCAAAAGTCTCAACACGTGAGAGAATCCTCATGTTTCAAAAATATTTGTAATATTGCCTTCTTATTATGAAAACAATTATAATGTGTAAATGCTCATTTTTTGCAGTCTAAAAGCTTTGCAAACTTTCTTTTTCCTGCCTTATGACTACACGGGGAACATTTCTTAATGAGTTAGACTGGTGAGTACATTTACCCGTTTTTTGGTCTACTGTAAAGCTCTCCAATTGATTAATCTATCAAGAGGCAGAATTTTCAGTTCTTGGCATCATCAGCGTGTTCCTTACCATGAAAGAGGAAGGAGGAATGACAGCATGTTGCCCTCCCCTCTCTCCTCAAATAACCTTTTACTTGGTGTCAGGGCAATGATGAGAATGGACATTTAAAAACTCAGGCAAAAGCAAAAGGTGTTAGGTGGCAATAGGGAACTCATACCCCTATTTCGAGCTACGGAGCCATCCTGAGGACAACCAGTGCAGCAGCTGTTACTCTGTCAGTGTTTGAATGCTTTTGGATGACTTCAAAAGAAGTGGCTTCAAAACCACTGACCTTACACAACTGACCGTTGTTGAAGGGCCTGATCCTGAACAGGCTCTCTAGAAAATATTGTGTGTGTTTTGGGAATGAAACTGAACCCCTTGAGGTGTGTTGCTACTTTTCCATATCATAACCTACCTCTGCTTTAGGTCCCCCTCCTGACCAGTCTGCGAGGGTCACTTTTTATCAAGATAAGCTGGTGCCCTATGTTTGTCAGGCTCAATGATCTCACTTTGCAGACAGGCAGGCAGAAATAATTTCTTGAGGAATTTTGCATTGAGTGTATTATTGCTGTTCAGACAAGGGGGAAATCTGGAATGGTGAGGGCCTGCCATGTCTGTCAGGGGTGGGCGTTCTGCCTAAGGCATCCCAGAATGGTTGATTGCCCCTGCACTGGAGTGCTCTCCGTGGGGCAGGAAGGGTTTGTGTCTGCAGGTGTGTCTGCCTCTGGGACAGGAGGGTGAAAAGGCTGTTTCAGCCGTGCTCTGATGGAATTGAAGGGCCATCCATGGCCTGTGATTCCTGCTGGAATGCAGGATGAAGGGAGCATTGTCTCATTCTTTCTCTTCTCAGAGGCAATGCTGCTTTCCATGCCCAAAAGCAGAGGCAGAGCCCAGAGCAGACATTTGATTTCCAGTTTCTCCTTGTTGCTTTCTCCATTCTAGTGCAGCATCCAGGGCTGTCTTGTGATCAACACCAGCAGTCATTCCATTGGGAAAGGAAGCGTGGATGGGAAAACTAAGATATTTATGGCCTTTATTAATGACCCTTCTCTGCCCCCAGTCTCTTCTTTGCTGTTGGTCTCTCTGCTCCATGCTCCCCACCGGTGCTTTATTTTGACATTTTTGACCCCTTGTGCACTTCCTTTTTTTCCACCCATTGTCTCTTTCTGTCCTCCTCTTCTTTTCCTGGTAATAGGGCGTATCCCTGTGGCACTTGGTTTTGTTTGGTTGGGACTAACACCAGTCCCCACCAAAAACATTTTGGTTTGGGTACTCATAACAACTGTGTGTAAGTGCAACCCTCTCATGGCTACAATCTTTTATTTCTCAATGAGGAACACAAACAAGGAAAGCCCTTGTTTAGTGGAAATAAGATTTGGGACTTCCTGCAGACTGATCAACTGTAAAATTAAAGCTGAACATTTTGGAGAGCAGTGCTAAAGTAAAACAAAATACACCCAATGAATCATGAAAGAATTTTCCTGAGGTTTGAAATTTTGGGGTTTTCTTTCAATGGTTCAAAATAAAGTCGGAATCCAAACTGGCCACAGAGCTGTCCCCATCCTCTCGCGAAGCAATCAGTCTCAGAGCAAGCAGATGTATACCATGAGCACAGATTAACTCCAAACTGTGTCCCCAGTGCTTTAAAAGCCAAGGGTCTCTGTGCCTTCCCTCTGCCAGGGAGGCCACCTGTGCTGAGGGGCTGGGGCAGGGCAGGAGCTGCAGCCCAGCCCTCTCCAGGAGCCCCCAGAGCCTGGCTGGCCCCTGATGTGGTCTGCCTTGAAAGACAAGCAGAGCAGAGATATTGCTTGGGAGCAAAGCTGTCCTTTGAGGTTATCTCAATGACCAGGTGATATGCCCTCCCTACAGAAGGAATTTTTCCTCCCATCCTGCCCACTGATGGCACCAGTGCAGAGGACACAAAACTGAGTGTGCTGTGTCTGGGGAGGTGTCCGTGCCTCAGGGTTCTCAGCTGGTGGGGGAAAACTCTTCACAACACCGTTTCCAAATCAGTTTGTTTTAATAGCAGATTAAATGCTTTCAAGTCTCCTACTTATGTTTTCAGTGAGAAAATGGCCAAGCAATAGCTGAAGCCCCTCAGAGAAACAGGACATCCTGAGCTGTGGCAGATGGACTTCCTTTACACAGTTTTAATGAAAATTTTCAACAATAGCTCTGTGCATGTTCTTAGGGGGGTTAGCAAGTGCACGTGTTTTTGTATACACACACACTGTGCAATGCTCCACAAGCTTTTTAAAATAACATACAAAATACTCAGTATATTTTGCTGGAAGAAATTTGTGCTGTAAATACAACACTACATATATATATATATACATATATATATATATATACTGTGTAAATATATATATATATATAGTGTGTTGTGATATAAGGCAGGATTAGGTAGAGAGAAAATTTCAGGATGTGGGTGGCCACAGTTGAAGGTCTTACAAAGAGTGTTCAGTAAAATATCCTTGGAACAGCAAATTAAAATAAATGAAGAATAAACTTAACCAAAGTATCAGTGAACATAAACAAATCTTCATGCTAAACAAATAATCCAAGGAAGCCAAAGTGCAATAATTAGAAAGGGATAATTATGCTTCCTCTGCTTCCTAGAAGATCTATGTAAGATTTTCAATAATTTCCTAAATGCATAGTGTAAGATACTGGCAAAAAATTACAAACAGTTAAAGTTTATGATCTACAAGAATCTACTCTGGCTGAGGGTCTGTTTCATGACAATGAGGACATAGTAAATGAAAAAAAAATTGAATATTCTAAACTATCTGGAAATGTAATATATAATAGAACAAAACAGTTACAATACTGTAATTTAGACAGGACTCTGGTAACATATTATCCAGTCATTGACTGTGTTGTCTTTAGCTCACACATTTTTCTCTTTTGAAGGAGATTTTTTTTAATCTTTGTGATTGCTAATTTCAGTTCATTTCTGAGGTACCAGTTTTCTAGGAAGAAAAACAGATGGGCACTGTTGTGATGTCAATTTTCTGGAACTGTTCTGTGGAACTCAGTTTAGATTTTGAAGGAATGCTCTGAGGTAATAAACTATTCTTATGATATTTTAACAAAATTACATTGTTGTCAAAATGCAGTAACAGCATGAAAAGTATTTATTAAAAACTCTCTGCATTTTTTTCTTATGTAGTAAACAATCTGGTCTGCCCATCCCTTCTGGATGAGCTGAACCTCATACCCATGCTTAGAATGCCCCAGCCATAACTGCAGCACCAACTTCAGCCTCTCTTTTGTGTTTTTGTTGTCCTGTATTCTCCTGTATTAGAGGCCCACAAACACAGTGAAAAAGACATGCCCCAAATTTGATACAGTCATAGCTGGGAGCCTTTTCTGTTGTTCCTGTTAGCACAGTCTGGAGAAGCCTTCCCAAGGTACTTCAGACGGACCAAGGCTATAAAAGAGCAGCACTCAATGTTTTGTTTCAAAAGGTTTGAGTCATTCTTAGAACTACAATAAATAAAGACTTTATTTATTGAAGATGAGAAATTGAAGATGAGAAAAGTCTCTCTCATTTTGTGTTTCCAAATTGGAGCCTGGTTTTGGTGTTTCTGGGAAGTAATGGACTGTGAGCAGGAAGTGTTTGCTCTGAAGGAGGAGCACCATGGTCCCCATCAGCTGGAATAGCTGAGCCCTGACAGTGTGTGGCTGTGGGAACTCCCCTTGTAGGCCAACAAGAGCAGCCCCAGGTAATTTATAACTGCACACACACTCTGAATAGGGACATGTAGCAAAACTCATGCTAGAAAACGTGGATGCAGGTGAGCAGGGTTTGTTTAGATAGATGGATGTGAATTCTGGAAAAGAGAATATAAAAACTTACATAAAATGTATCTCATGCCGAAGAAATACTTCATCATCTTTAACTTTTCTACAGATTTGGCTGTCTTAAACTCCACCATAGAAGAGATTTCTACATAAACTTAAATTTTTGACTTTCTGAGGAGATCCTTAAAGATTCTGATACAGCACCAGAGGAAAAAATAATTGGAACAATAAGTGACAATCAGATGCATTTCACTAGGACAGACATTTGCATGGCCTATGCTATGTCCAAGAGTCACAGAACTTAAACCTGTAGACTTTAGGAAGATGTTGGTTTTATACCTCAGGTCAGAAATCTTTTCACTGTCACTGTCTCTAGAATCACTGTGGATTTAAACAGAAAAATTACGTCCAGAATATTTTTGTTCTAGGGTCCTTAGAGCCCTTAGGAAGGGGAAAACCCATTGCCGGTTATTTTGGTGTGGTCTAAACTGCACCTCTTTAGGAACTGTGGAATGCTAATGCTTTTGATGGGTGATTAGACCTGTTACTGAGACTATTCCTGTAGGTCGCTGTAGGAGCTAGTGAGGAAGAGGAGGGCTGATAAGTGGCCCTAAATCAGGAGGAGGTTTGTGTGTTTGGCGTGATGTTGGAATTCGCTCAGGGACTCTGCTTCCTGCACGCTGCTTGGAAGGTGAAGCTGCACATGGGGCTGAGGAGGAAGAGGATGAGTGTGAGCAGACAGACACAACCTTTTCAATGCACGGCAAGGGTTTGTAGGGATGGGATTTGCCTCCACACCAGGAGAAGACTTACAGTGGACAAAAGCAACCTGTGGTCCTGTATGCTGAACTCTCCGTTCTGTTATAAAGCTTTGATTTTAGGGTTTACATTTCCATCTCTAATCAAATCTGAATTCAAAGCTGAGCCTGAAGCTCAGGACACAAGCTGTTATCCTGTTTCCTGTTTATTTCTAGAGTTGTGCTGCTTGTGGGACTGAATTGGATCACTAGTCACTTGTTTCCAGTTAGGATTTCAGTGGTTGGTTTCTCACAATTGCCTAGCAGACCCGGTTGAGCTGGATATCTTTGAGAAACCAGAAGCCTCATTTTCAGTGGTTAAATGTGGTTTCAGGTCTCCTAGAAATGTAATCCCACAACTGTCTATAAAGACAATTTGTACCAAAAGCTGTGATTTAGGGTTATGTGGATGCAGTTCTATGTTGCCACATCTTTCTTCTTGAGGATGATTTAAGATATTGGGATGCAATATTATTTTATGACCCAAGTGTCCAATTCCAGTCTTGTCTTTCTCTGAAAATGAAAGTTCAAACAAGTCATTCTGCAGCTGAAGATTTGATACACATACTAAAATAAATCACTTCATCAGTTTGATAAATTCTTCATACAGATCAAAGTCAAAATAAGGCTTTTCTAGACTGCATTTTCCATAAATAACCAAATGCTGCAAATGCATTACAAACTCGGTTAGCATCCAAGCATCTATCAACATCATGAAAGAAGTAGAAACACCTGCTGTGATTCAATAACCCTATTGGCTAGAGGGTAGGAAATTCAATTGGGTAATACCTGGTTCCAGATCCTTGTTAACTGAGCACAAGAGTATCATTGAGCTGTCTCATAGAGGTTTTACTTCCCTTGCAGGTAGCAACAGAGTAGAAACAAAATAGCTCAGAGCACAAGGGATAAAAAGGGATCATCTGAGAGCACCAGGCAAGTGACCCAAAACATGAAGTGGTTTATTGTGGATTAATTGTCTTAATTTGGGATAGTCCTCAGAGAATGAGTAGAACCATCACTACAGCTAGAAGAACCCAAAAGGGTATCAGCTCCCGACAGGAACACATGGGGTTTATTCTGTTTTGCTCAAATCTCAGACATTAAGCCACGCGGGCCGGAGAAACAAAAGCTGACGTTGAAATTATCATACTGCTTTCTGTAACTGAAAACTCTGGGCTAACTTAGCTGAGCATGTGCAGGTGTCTTTTAGAGGAATGAGTGTCTTGGTTTCCCACAGCTGGATTGCACAAGGACAATGTGCTCTGTGTGACAACTGAAAAGGAGGTGTCATTCAAGAAATTAGAAGCCCTCTATGTCCCCCTTTAGTTTTTAGGCTTGGAAGAAAGTAGGGAAATGAAGTCTTGGCTTCCAGTGGAGATAAATTTCTGTTTCCTGATTCCAGCAGTGTCACAACTGTTCTCTCACTGGCTGGAGTGCACATCCTTTTTACTCCCTCCCTGCCAGCTCCAGGGGAGGAGGGTATTGCCTGCCTTAGTGTTTGGACTATTATTGCCCAGGCTGCTTGTGATCATACAGTTTCACCTGCATTAGACCTGGCTCTGCTGTTTTCTCTGTACGAAAGCTGCACCAATATCTCCTCCCTTAGTGTTAATTAGCTGACACTGTAAAGGAGGGTTGAGGTACGAGTATGAGCTGCTCTCACAGGAACAAGAGCCCATGGCTGAAGTTAACCCCACAGGACTTTCTTAAAGCCATGCAGGAAATCTGTGACAGATCCCAGAATAAATCCCAGATTTCCTGTCTCCTTCAGTTGTGCTGTAACTACAAGGCCCAGAATTTCTTAGCTGAGGAAAGTGCTGTCCAGTATTATCTTTCTTTTTCTGGTTTACTGTTGCTCCAGTTCACTGCACAAGTTGCTGCCATATGTTAGGCTGTAACTGTTCACCCCATGACTCTTTTTTTGTTGTATTTTATGGAACATGTATGGGTGTTGTATAGTGAGCAGTGGTAATGCTGAGTACCACTACCCCAGCATTTAAACAAGCAAAACTCAATAAAAATTAGTATTTGCAGGTGAAGGTAATTTATTGTCTGAGTCCCTCTTCAAACAAAACTGCTCATACTTCTAATCTAAATAGCAATTGTAAAATTGGCATGTTCTGTTGCTCTCAAGCATCGGTCCTCTTCAGTGAATTATAAATTAACAGATGCAGCACTAGCAAGGGAAAGTAACTAGAGGATCTATAATCGAATGAGATGCTCTGAACATACTGTGACTTTTACTAGGGCTTGATAAAGAGAAATTGGAGGAATTTGGGTTGCTCTTTGGATGTCTTAGATGTTCACATGGATTGCTGAATGTCTTTTTTTTTTTTTAATTACTTTGCCGCTAGGTTAAACTTTAATAGTTTTCATTCTGTGCTTCTCAATTTGCCGTCATATGGTTCTTCTTTAGATAACATTACTTGTACAAATTCCAACTGAAGCAGAGTCAGTAATCTTCAGCCAGTCTTGACAGCATTTGTAATGCAGTACAGCTATGGAATTTCATTCTATCTTCTTGTTGCTAAATAACTGAACAGAAACATGGGAACAAATGAGCTTTGTGTGTGAACACCCTCTTCTTAATTTATAAGATGACATTTAGATCACTTACTAAAGGTGTAATTGTTTTGGATGCAAAACCTTTGTAGATTTCAGCGGGCAATTTCATAAGCAGGATGCTGAAGGTTTGTGTTCTACAGGTGTTTAAAAACAAAGCCTAACTTCCAGCACAGAAACTGATGGACAAGTCTGCAGGGAGCTGCTCCGAGTGGAACCCAACCAGTGCTGACATGGGGGACATCCAAGGAGACCTGCCTGGTGCACTCTCCCCAGCATTCTGGTGCCTAAGAAGCTTTTTCCATGGAGCAGATGTGGGCCCACAAGAGGGCAGGTGCTTTTCCCTGGTCCCTTCTACAGGCAAGAGCAGTGAGCACTGATGTGCAGAAATCCTTTCCTCTGCAGGATGAGTTCCCTCCCACTCACCATTATCCTGGTGGGCCTTGCCTGGCCCCACACAGCTCTCTGTGCACCATGCAGGCTGGTAACCATTTCAGCCATGGTGCTCCCTTTACTACCCTGGCTTCCACTTCAACCATGGCTTTCCCTTGACTGCCCTCCTTCCCATTTCAGTGGATAATGGACAGCCAGCTGGATTACAATTGTTTTCATGCAAGATTGATTGCTTTTTGACTTGGGAAGAGTTACTCTTTGGGGTGAGTGGTACCACTGTAACATCTGTACTGATTCTGAATCCATACGTACATCACATACTGCCCTGCAAAATAAAACTGAAAACATCGAATTGAGGAATGGCACCATTCACTTGGGCCCATTACAAGGCAGAAGGATAATGAAGATTTGGAGGATGATGGTGGGGGGAATGACATCTCCCTCACAGCTTTAATGAACATGAGAGCAGCATGGCGCAGATCCAGATACTGAACTTCAGCTTAAATCAGTGTACAGGGGAGGAGTCTTAACCCAGGTGATTATCAAATTCTTATACTGCAACGAAGCATTAAGAGAGTTAGCCCTCAAAAGGTAAAACTTCAGTCTGAATATGCTTTTAAGGAAGATTATGCTGTGGTTCTTAATTAGCACAGAGCTGAACTGCTCCATGTTCATTTGATAGTTGTCTCTAGCCTCCCTTTTATCTTTGAAGTTTAGAAATACATACATGTCTCTGTAGCTGTAGTGTTGTTCTTAATTCTGTAATGCCTTATGAATCCAAAGTGATGTGATTAGCAATTCATGTCACTATTTTGATTGTGATTAAGACAAGTTAAAGAGAATATAAACCAGCTTCAGTCAGAATAGTCTATCTTTTTCATAATTAAGCCTTTATTTAATCTAGTTGCTTACAATGGTTTTGCCTGGTTAATGAGGCTACATGCAGTAGTGCTGTTAGCAGAAACCACCAGGTCTCTTCATGCTGCTGTTTTTAGTAAGTCTGATTTTTTTTGTTTTGTGAAAAACAGCTGTTTTGTGCTTGTACTATCTGAGTTCAAAGACATAATCAACAAACCTCATAGCTCTGAAGTCAGAAAGCTGTTTAGTTCTATGAGACTAAGGATTGATTGCAGGATTAGAATATCCCTAATAACAGCTGGCTGCATCTGGAGAGTTCTTCAGCCGTAGTTTCTTTCTTATCTCATTACAGTCATTGGTTTCTGTCGTTTCTTTCTACATTGATCTGAGATGCAAATCAATTTTAAAAATTCAGGTAAATTTCCCAAATGAAACTTAACTGATGCTTTTCAGGATTGATAAAAATATAACCATCATGTAGCTATACACATTTTGCAAATATGAGAAAAACTCAGATCTTATCTGCTTTGTATGGAGCATATGCCTAAATCATTAATAAGGCATATCATAAAATAGTAGCAATTAATAAAAATGTAATCAGTGATGTTTAGCACAGGCACAAGATTTCAATTTTATATGAGTGGTGAAAAACATCCACCTTCAGTTCTTATTGTAGTTGTCTGTGGAAGTACCCACAGCACCTGGTCACCATGAACAACAACAGCCACTCTCAATTTACTGCCTAAAATGGCTCTTTTTTGCCTCCTAATTCCTGTTTGTCCTTTGTGTGCATTCAGTGCCTATTTCAGGGATAAGGACGGACCTATTTTAATACCTTCCTGATTTACAGATCCAGTTCTGCCAGGCAAGAAGGAGCTGGTTTATACCAGGTTTCCACAGTAAACACAAACCCATTCCTAAGCAGAATTAAGTGCTCACCCCAGGAGCTGTGTACCCAAACCTACCCCAGCTTTACAAACCAAGCAGGGGCTGCAGAGCCACCCCCAGCAAGGGCACCCCACTTTGCCAGAGCAGCTTTCCCCACTGCAGAACTCCTGGGGAAGAGCAGCACAGGTGAGGCTGTGCTGCCTGCAGGCGGATGCAATCTCTGAGCTGGCCGAGGTGTGCTGCTGGCAGCAAGGGAGGCAGGAGCTGAGGCAGTGCAGCTGCAGCGCTTGATCAGAAAGCTTGATATTCCACCTCTTGTTGAGTTACTTGTTTGCCAAGTTGCTCATATGTCAGCACTTGGAGTTTAAGATTCCTCACGTTCCTCATGGCATGGACAAGATGGACTTGCAGTGATATTTCCCCCCAGATAATCCGGGCTGTTCTGCACCTCTGCAAAGCAATCATCCAAAGCTGGTGGGCAGGGTTGCTTTGCCTCAAATGAGTGGGTTTCACTCAGTTAAAAGCTAATATGTACTAACAACCCTTGGTTGCTGATCATTTTTGGGTTTTTTTCCTAATAATTCTTTTTAAAGTTGAATTTTTAACCATTGTGCTTACATGATTTTATAAGGATTTATTATCAAACCGCCTATATTCAGTGCTTTAATGCAGGCTGAAAATCAATTGTGCAGTATTCTCTTGAAAGGAAATCACTCTCCTTCTAGAAACATCTGTTATTGTGCCACTTTGAAAACAGAGTTTCATTATTTTCTCAGAAGGTGAGCAAAGATAAATGTAGAATTTGACAGTAAATAATGGAGTAGAACTGCTTAGATGACCAGGTGTATCCTAAAATGCTTTAGACAGACAACAGAAGATGGATTTTCTTGCAGAAGGTTTTAGCCTAAGCTCTTTCTAGTCTTCACACACGTGGAAGCAGCAGCCCTTATACATAATTGAAGGAGGTAAGAAAAAAAATTGTGGCTTTTTTTTTTAATTTCTAATTTGCAGTTTTAAAATAAATGCTGTTATGCTTGCCTTGATGCTTTGGAATCACAAAAAGCATTTTTAGTTTCATTCCAGTGGATATTTTCTCTTGTTTGTTATTTCTAGCAAACTCACCCCATCTTAAAAACCTTCCTGAAACTTTCTTGGTCTAGAACCGAGCTCAGAATTTGTGTAGGCTTAAAAATCAGCATTCCCAGGGAATATCCATGGGAATGGGAGCTGTGAGTAACAGAGAGGGTCGCTCCTTAACCCTCCTTCTGCCCTCAGTGTTGTCATTGCTGCCTCCTCAGTGTGAAGGAGAAACTAGATCAGAAGCAATGCAAGTCAAAGCTACTAAAAAGTGATTTTTTAAGATGTTCTTCCCCCAAAACCATCACTCCCCTTTACTGGAAAAGCTGCTTTCTACAGCATCCCTGTCCTCCAAACTTCCTAAAATTATAATGAAAAGAGCAGGGCATATCTGCTGAGTCAGCTGCTGCTTTATTAGAAAACCAGCTGGGGGGGCTGGAGAGGGGGAAGCAGAAATACCCTGGTGTAGAGAGTTCATTGCAGAGTCAGTTCAATAAAACTTGTGCTTCCCAGTGCTGGCAATGCGTTTGGACATTTCAAAGGGCCTGATAAACAGCAATAGCCTTGTCTCCCACACATTAAAGCTTCATCACGACATTGCATGAAAAGAAGCAAAAGCTGGCAGCACAGTAAAGCAAAGGGTAAGGTGTTCCTTGGATGGGTCAAGGTGCTCTGAGCTGCTCTTGCTTCTCTGAAATAACAGCGTTGCTTTTCTGGCAGCAGAACATCTGTAACCTTTGTCTGCCTCAAAGCAGCACATCTGTTCACAGTTATGGGTCAGTACCCTACAGGAAGCTCACTCGTACTGTGCTCAGAGATGCTGGATCAGAGCTCCCAAAAAACATTCCTAAAACCTTAATTAGTGAAGGAACACGGGACAAAATGAATGCAAATCAAAGCCATGAGTGTTAAAACCCAGAATAACTGCTTTTAACCTGATGAACATCTAGACAGAGCTGTAGGCAAGCAATCATTGTCTTTTATTCAATGCTGTATTTCTTTATTGATTTCAGTTAAAATTCCCAATTCTAAAAAATACCAAGTAATGAAATTTATATTGGTAGTGCTGCAAGGTTCATGAAGAGCCTGGTGGGCTGTCTGATCACAATGAATTCACAGCACAGCATGTTTGCTGCAGTCATTCCCATCCTGCCAGCCCAGAGCTGCTGCAGTGCTTCCCTCTGTCAGGCAGCTCCTTGGAAGTTCTTCCAGCTTTAGGGGAATGTTGAAACACACAGCACACACAGTTTGCAATGACATTAAAATCAGTTTACTGCTGCTACAGATCCCCTGTAAAGAGAACATTTCTTTCTTTTGGTTCTCTTACCTCTGCAAATAGATTTTGAGTGGATTGACATGTATATTTTCAGTTCAAAAATATGTAGGCCTATACACATGCAGCTTTCTAATTATAATATCTGCCTTGAGCGCAGTTATTCCAAGTCTACTTTAACTGGAATACAGAAATATTTCTGAAAATGGTAGCACCAGAACCTTTTGCCCTGTGGCAGGAAAGACAGATCAGAAAGCAATTTAGAAAATGAAAATTTAAAATACCTTTATTTTTCATAACATCACCCAATTACTTTGTTCAAAAGAATTAACAAACTTGTTTGAAACATACCAACAACAGTACAAAATAGACTGAGCTGATATTTTCCCTGTGATTGGTTCTGCTTCTTGATAACCTTAACTATGAGGCTGACCTTGCTCTCCATCTTACACCCATTTAATGTAGTCCAGTTTCATTGCTGTGTCTTGGAATGAGCTGATAACACTGAAATTTGCCTATAGGATGCCTGGCCTTTGAGCTGCTGGAAATATGGTGTTAATCTTCCAGGAAAAAAGGGAAATTACAGTTCCATTTTCTTATTTCCTTGAAGCACAAGCACTTCAGCATTTCAGTGCTCTGGCATAGTGTCTGTTCTGTGAACTCTAAATTCCATCATGAAGTCCCCAAGGGAGGTCACTGCTGTAGACAACGACTTCTAACACACTAGAAGTTGTAATTGCTAAAACAAGTTAATCTGATGACTGATATTTTGTTCTTAATTGACAGTCATGACTTTTAACAAGCATACTCACTATGGCATCGTATGCATTTATTTGTGTGGCAGGAAGTGCTTTGTAACCTCCAGAAATAATGTATAAAGTATGCCTGGGACATAAAAATGTCCAAATTATTTACTGAAAGACACTTGGGAGGTTTGTAATGTGCTCATCTCTGGCTTAACTCTCTTCTAATTGTAGTTAATGAAACGCCTCCCCTTCCCACAGCTCGAAGGGCAGTGATGTTCCTGCTGAGGAAGTTGTGGCTGAACCTGGAGTTCCAGACACTTAGGGGATACCCAGGGAAAATTCTGTCTCTGTCGCAAGAATTTCATCTGCCCACTTGCCAACCACATACTGGACTCCAGAAAATCACTACATCATGTAGGACAACCTCCTGCTCTGCTGCAAAAGCTTGCACCCTTGACTAAAATTTATGCAGTATGACATGGAGAAACTATTGACATATTATTGAATGGCATGATTCAGCCCTTTTAATCCTTGAATATCAGCATTTTTCTTGTGCAAAGCCCTGGATACCTTCAAAGTGCATAAATAGAAAACATTAGTAATCCCACTGAGTCATCAGGTAAAACTAGACAAAAACATTTTCTACTATGTATTTGCTCTTTTGCTTATAAATCTAACAGTAGAATACTTATAGGTATTTTAATAATACCAGTTTAAGGTTTAAATTGATAGTAAAGCTGTAAATGTGAGACTGTGCGGTGTGAGAGAAGAGCTTTTGGCACGAATTCTGTGTTGCAAATGTTCTGTCAGCTTTGTGAGCTTGATAAACAGTTTCAGTAACCTGGCTTCAGATGTCACTTCGCAAAGGTCTTGGTGCACAGGTCAGCTGATCCTCTAGATGCAAGTACTTCAGAAATAGAGCCTGTAAAATATTACCTGCTGGGCATAACCCAGAGGATAGCAGCCATTACAAGCATGGGTTTTAGAAAATGTGCAGAAACACAATTGTGATAAATGTTCCTGCAATTGCTCTTATGGCACCAGGGTCAGAAAGGTACACGAGAGGCAATGAGTACCTGTTTTTTTATAGAAAAGGGATTTACTTGTTTTTTATGTGCACAGATTGAGGGGGAAGAAGAGCCTGTCAGTGATCATAATTAAGCATCAAGAAGCTTAGTTCAGAATTAACAAATATATCGGAGGTAAAACTGATGAACATCTATTTGAAGGCTGAGATTTGAACTAAAGGAGTTACCACTGCCAATGTAGTTAGGTCCAAGGCTTCCTATAGCAGAAAAAAGCTTGAGTTTTCCTCTTAAAAATAACTTTGGCCTCAATTACTACATGTGCTCTCTGGCAGGAGATGAAAAATCTCGAAGTACACCGTGGGCTGCAATGGCTGAAACAATTTGTATAGTAAGTTGTTTCATGTAACTTTTTCTTCCAAAATATTCAGAGCAGGTAATTTTTTATGCTTGCTTTCTTTGGAACCTGTACTTTGCTAGTAGTTAGTGTAAGATGTAGCAAGGTCCATGTTAACTTCAGGTTTGCCTGATTTCCGAAGAGAACATCCTAAAGGTCTATTGAGTAAGTCATTCAGAAATGGAATCAGAAAGTCTCATCAGCCCCTGGATGCCTTGCACACGATTGGTGCTGCATGTTAAAATCCATTAGAGAAACCTGTAAGGATTTCTTCTGTAAGCACGGTAGCACACAGACAAGAAAGCTGGCAGAAATGTTGAGAACAGTTAAAGTGCAGAAGGCAATGATTTATATTGCTGTTTAAGGCTGGAGAGCAGCGTATGATTGTTTTATCAAACATTAGGAGTTTTCCCAGAGAAACTTTGCTGCTTTTGTTGATAAGTGCACAGCTGACCAGTTGCTTTTCAGTCTAGTAAATTATTCTGCTGATTGATAGCTCAGTTAATTTCAGAAGGAGCCTTCTTGCTGTAGGTGCAGCTGTGAGTTCTAATCAAGGGAAGCAATTAATTGCTATCTCTGTGGCTGCAGAGGAGCCAACTGGAGAACCAAATGTACTGAGAACAGTCCTCAGCAGATAACTGAGAAGAGTGAAATCCTGCCTAATATTTACTCCCTGTAACATTCCCTTTAGGACTGAAATATTTAGTAACTAGATTTGTCAGTACTACTCGGTCAAGATTTCTATTTTCACTATTTTTAATTTTACTTAGTTTGGCAGTTGGTAAGAGGGATTAAACAAGGAAGACCTTATACTGTGATTAAGTTAAATACCTGACTCCCACATTTTCAGTCTGGATACCATATAATTATCCTGTGACCCAGACAGACTTTTAAACATTATCTGCCACAGCTTTCAGTGAGAGCAAGTTTGATGCTGAGTCGTATAAACTCAATGTCAGCATATCAAACAATACTATTAGAGTAAAAACTTTTCATGGGTGTGTCTTTCTGGTGTTCAGATACAACAGGAAAAATTCTAAAACTTCCCTAACTGCTAATATTGACAGTCACATGAGTAAGAAGAAGAAGAAAGCAGTCGTAGTTTTTCAGAAGTGATTAACTACAATATAAAAATAGGATCACTGAATAGAGTTGCTAATCTGGTCTATAATATGCTTTCACACACAATTTTTCACTTTAATGTCAGTTGAATTCTATTCTCACTGAGTGGAAAAACAGCAGTTAAATGAAAAAAAGTGACAAATGAAGATATAAAAAGTTCATCTCATATGAGGCTAATACAATAATACCCCTTGTATTAATATTCTGTGTAAAGAAAAAGAATTTTTTATAAAAAACAGCATATAAAAAGCGTTCATCAACAGGTATTGAGCATACTTCTTACAACTGCTGCCCTTAAGTAAAATGAAGACCCAAAATAACCTTCCCAACACTAGCTGTGACTCACCCTATATTTTGATTTTCATTATCTCATTTGCATGTTGCATTTGCAAACTGATAAGAGAATGGAACTGTGCCCATGTTTCAAGAACTGGGGCCTGCCTGGCCTCCAGCTGTTCCTGATCTTGCAAATTGCAAGGCTACAAGTTGGCAAGTTCAGATTCACCAGAACAGCTGAATTGTACTGGCTTAGAATTGAACTAAAAGGAATTAAGGCTCGTTGAATGTTTTAATCCAACAGCAGAAGGAAGTGGTTACTGAGACTCCTTTTTGTAGTCATCAGATTAAAGTTTAGGAAGTGTTCAGGTATGCTTGGGGCAATTTAAGAATGCACACAAATACACTCATTGACATGCCTGTGGGTAGTGCTGCTTGGTGATTCCCTAAAATTGCTTATCAAATGTTTTAAAAGAATTTTCCCCTTTTTCCAGAACAGGGTGAAGGTAAGGTTAGTACAGTCATTCCATTTATTCTAGAAGAAAGTGCCTTGATATGTAAAGCCAATCTTGCTTTCGGAGCAGAGGTGAAGGAAATTGCTGCATTTAACCATGACTTTCTTTTGTGTAAAGTGAAGCCTGTGCTTAGGCAACCAGAATATACCTGCTTGTTGAAATCGAGTTGGGATTGCTGATTTCTGGAGATCTGTGAGGCTGCTGCTGGCACTGCCAGGTTGGCTGGGCACTGCATTATTGCCCCCTGCTCCCTACAGGAGCTGCTCCCTGCAGCTCCTTCTTGTGCATGCAGAACTCACGCCTGGCTCCTCTGGCAATTTAAAGGAACTTTCTAATGATGTAAGAAGGAAGTCTGAGGTTTAAAAATCCATTCACCACGGGCAAGCAGTTTGAGCACTGAAATGATCTGGGGACTTCTTGAGTCACAGAATTCTGATTCCAGCAGTTGAGAACAGCCATATTTCATTCAGAGGAGGACAAAGAAGAGCTGTTCCCTTTTCTCTCATAGATAGCAAACTGTAAAACTTCCCCTAATATGCCATAATAACCATATAGGCTTTCGTGTGAGACAAATTGTGTGGTGTCAGTTACAGAGAGGAAAGCAGGCAGGATGGGAAAAAGCAAGCTTTTAAAGTCTGGCAAATTTTGTTCTTATTCATCCAAAGTTAAAATTAATTGCCTTTGGATCAGTATTACATTAATTGCAAAGGCTGCTTCTCTGGTTTCAGCTTTTAATAATCAAGACAGCTTTCCAAGAGTTCACTCTGCATCCAGCCCTTTCATTTAGTTCTGTTTGGAAAACTGATTCTGGAAAATCTCAGATTCTAAAGCCAAATTTGTACGGAGGCAAGCTCTGCTGATGGCAAGAAATTTCCACTGGTGCAAATTTGAGCTAACTTTTGCATTATCCCTTCATAAATAACTTTGTGAGTGCCAGCCCACCAGTAGGTGGGTCAGAAATGTTCTGTTCAAATGGTTACTTGAAAGTATGAAAGCACCTATTATTTCAGACACACAGACACTTGTGATATTTATGATAAATTTTACTTCCTATTTGCCATGACTTATGTTTAGCTCATTGCTTAAAAAAAAATAAAAAATAAAATAAAATACATCTCCCCCTCTATGCCCAAAATCCATTATGTTTTATTTCCTATCCTGGCATAGAAGAACTTTCGAGAAGGCAGAAATAATTTTGGGATAGCAAAATGTCACAGTGGGTTTTTATAATTCCATCCAACAAAGAGAGAAATATTTTAACTGCAAAATACTTGGTCAAGATGTACTTCTGTACCCAAGTAAATTCCCTGTGTTTGCCAAGAAAAAAAAACAACCCTGCAGAACAAAAGAAAGTTTGGAATGAATAAAAAGTTCAATAGGAGTAGATGCTATCAGAGCTGCTCTTTTACTTGAAAGGAACATGAAAAACCTTTTGTAGCGCTCCTATAAACTCTTAGAGGACACCAACTTCTCAGAAAATCCTCCTGTCTGTAATGTGGTATGCATGGTCAGCTACTGCCAAGCTGCAAGAGACTGAGCACCTCATTTTTAACCTCCCCTCTCCTTGGTTTTCAGCACAGTGGGGATTTCAGAGTCTGCAGCAGCGGTCCAGGCGAGCACAACATTGTCAGTGGCAGAAGTGAAAAGTCTCCTACTCCTTCACCTCCAGCAGTTTGCTCCATGACACAGTCACTGCTCCCTCACTTGTGTCAAAGGGCACAGCCAGGCCTTGAGTGGTGCCACAGAGCCCTGTTTAGGAATAAACACACATTATTCAGATTTTTGTAATTACTGCTCATCCACAGCTGACTTTAACCTCTTCCTTCTAACCAGCTGGGTCTGAGCACTAACTTTATTTCTTGCAGTTGACAAACTGACAGACAAGAGATGTGTAAAATCTGGAACTTCTGGTGTTCCTACTTGTTCCCCTTTAATAATGAAAAGCTCCTACATATTTTGAATGGAATATTGACATCTGTTTTGACAGTGTTGGTTAAGTGTTTTCATTGTAATTATTCTTGAAAAAGGAAAAGCAGTTTGAAATGCAGCTCTAGGCTGGGTTCCAACTGGGATAATTACATGCTACCTCCCTTTAATCCCCCTCCAACATTGTTTCCTCTGATGTTCCTTAGCTGCTGGCTTTAAACCATTGTTCACTGCTGCTTAGCAGATCCCCTGTTCCTTTCAGAGATGGGTACACATCTTTGCATATCGTGATGTTAATCAAGGAGTCCCGTAGTTCCAAAATTGCCCAGTTTTGGGCCCATACCTCAGGGCAGAACACAGCTGATCCAAGGAAATCCTCCTGCAGCTCTTCACGTATGGAATCCCAACACAGCCAAGGCACCCCCAAGGATCAGCACATAGCTGCTCTACATTCTCTTTCTTTAAGGTGAGAGGAAACTGAATAAACTCTTCAACATCTATTGAAGTAATCCAGATATTTTATTAATTAGCTGAGGTGATTTTGAGCCTGCTTTGGCCTGGAGTAGGACAAACTGCTGATGGCTCCCAGCGTCACTGGCAGGACAGGGAATGCAGGGTGATCAGAGAACTGATTGATTTTGCCTTCTCAAAAACACCAGGATCTCTCTCACACTTGCTTAGTCTGGTCAACACGTGAATGAACATTACTTTGAATTTTTTATCCGCAAGGAGCGCTTGGAAAAGGAAGCTTCTTTCTTTCTCTGTGATTTAGCCTCTCTATCAGTACCTGGTCCTCCAGAAACACAATATCCTTGGCTCAGTGGCATCTCCCCCCTGTTTCACTGCTGAGATGAGTCTTGCAGCTATCTCAGGGTGGGAAAGGCTGTTTTGTTTCCTTCAGCCAAATCAGTAGCCTTGTTTTCAGAACAAAAAGTCACTGATGGGAGTAACAATTCTTTTTGGTGAGAACTGAACTTGGTTCCAGTGCAAGGCTTGTGATAAACGTCGCCTCCATGGTTCCACTGAACCAAAACAACTTGGCACTGCCAGGCAATTAAAATGCAAACAGTGAAGATTAAACTGTATTGGGGAAAGAAAAAAAAAAAAGAAAAGAAAAAAACTGAATAGAGATAACTAAATTGCAGTTGGGGCAGGTCAGATTCACAGCATAAAACCCGGACCTAAGTCCTGTGTGAATCTGAAAGGGGTGAGTTAGCAACTGATAATATGGGAAAAAGGGACATGACTTTCCTCTTTGGAATTCTCATTCCACTGATGTGGCATGGACTCGCCTTCTTGTCTCTTCCAGAAAGCTGAACTGCTTTGCTGTCCTTTTCCCTTTCTATTTACAAGAAATTTCTATTTACAAGGCGAGGGAGAACCAGACAGATGTGAGAATTGTACTGCAGATGCTGCGGCGGAATGTGGAGGATGAGCTGGTTGAGTTAGTGGTGTGTGCAGTGTTTACTTCTTTTGGAAATAAGCAGGGAGTTCAAAAGAGAAAAACAGCTTCCTCAATATTGGGCCTTTTTACTGTCTTTTAAACCCTCCACTGAACCTGCTGACATTTTTGCAAGTTTGTGACGTCACTGCACAAGATGTGGCAGATCACTGATTGTTGTGGCTGAGTCACAGTAATCAATACTATAAGGTTCTGCTTCATCTCTCTCTCTCTCTTTCTTTTCCCTGTAGTTCTGCTGGGATAGTGCCTGGTACATTGAACTGTAAATCTGGGGACACCAGTAAAATCACTCCTGTTCCAGTGACCTCCATGGAGCTCCACTGGCTAGTGTGTGTTTAAATATATGGATATTTGGTCAATAGCCTGGTCACTAAGGTGGTGGGCACTGGAGGGTGCCGGAGAATAATCCAAGATTCACGGAGATTAAGGAGAGTGTAAAATGGCAAGGGACTCTCAAGAGGTGTATTCTGAGTTTCAGGAGCAGTTGACTGAAGAGTCACACCTGATCCCATTGAGAAGGGAATTCAACACACCCAAAAAATTTTTACTTGAAAACCAGGGAAAAACATTTAAGCACGTTGGTGATCAGATTGGCAGGCTGTGTGAAAAAAGGGGAATTTTCCAGATAATGTGTTGTCAATAGAGAGAAGAAAGTAGCATGGCTTGGAAGACAAATCCAGTTCCCAATATAAATGCCAAAAAAAGGAAAAAAAGGGAAAAATATAGTATGTGTAACACAGAAAACCATCAGAGTGATAATACTGTCATTCAAATAGGTGTGTGATGGCTGATACTATGGCTGTGGAGTTACTGACATAATGTAGGAATAATCAAGTCTTTTATTAGACTTTATTACTCTACATTAAGCTTTATTTATTTATTTATTTATTAGGCTTTATCCTTTATGGAGGATTAAGTTTGCTGCATTTTAATGTTATTCAAATGTGTAATTCATTTGGGCTTTACTTCTGCTTCATTTGTTAGCAGGAGGTATCGAGAGAATGCGAAATGAAATTTTTGTTAGTTCCAATCATAATGAGTCATTTGTGAGCAAGCATAAAAGCTTAAATAAATACATCACTTTGACATCAATGCTAAAGTTCTTTCGAGACTGACTCTTTGACCATTCTTAGGTTCTGTGGCCTCAGAAATGTAACTTTGGAGTTTCTGTCAGAAGTTTGTTGGAGGCATTTTAGCAAAAAGCAAAGCCAAGGGAGTTTCAGTACAATTTATCTTATATGAGAGGTTTTATAATCTTCGTTACAAACTCTGTACCTTCCTAGGCACTGGTAATGAGCGCTGTGTATCCAGAAAATAACAGTTCAAGCTGGTTTTAGTTCTGGAGAGGTGTTTGAAATCTGAGTGAATTTACATGTTCGGACCAAAACTGGCATGTACACGCCAACAACCCCATGTCTGCCAACACACACACATCTGAAATAATAAATTGTAAATTCACTTTTCAATTGAAAAACCTTGTGAAGACCTAGTTTGATATTTTCTAAACCCAGTAATATTCTTTTTTGTTTGAAATTGTTCTCACAGCGAATGAGTCAATCAAAAGTCTTTAAAATCTGCATATAATAACTCAAATTTCTATCTCCATTTCACACGGCAGGATTTCTGGAATCTCAAGCATGCTCATAGAACAGAAGTTCCCCACCTACTTTTGCTTTCCACTTTGAAATTATTAAATGTAGTGTGAAGTGTTGTCCTGATTTGCTAAGCTGCGAAGACTTTGACAAAAATTCCTTTAATTTCAATGTTATGGGAGATAAGTTATTTAAATGCAAGCCTTGCTAAATCATAGAATATTCATGATATTCTGAGTGTCACTGTATGGAGTTCAAAGTGCACCTCTCACGAATGTACCTGAAAACAAAACCCAGGCACAGAACTCAGATTTATTGGTCACTCCTTTATATCACCTGCTTCAGAGACCCCTTTACCCACAGCCTGTGCATTTTTTCTTCTGCAAGAAAGAAATACAAATTCCTTGTCAGACCAGAGGAGTCATCAGAATCCAGCAAACCTACTGTGACCAGGGATTAATTGGGAAAGGAAATAGATGAACTGATTGCATTTTTACTCCCACAAACGGACTGTGTGAGAATCATGAACTTTTATCTCATGGATCCTGATGTTTCACCCTTCTTGTTCTGTACAGCGAGTGAGGAAATAGATTTTTGGTATCTTTAGCATGATTTAAGGGCACCTCTACTATTTAACTCGTATACAGCCTCATTTATCACAAGCTTTATAAAATACTGAGCTTTGGTAGCATTCAGGGCTTCAAATTCCAGAAAGCATTGCTGTGGTCCTGTCAATATAGATGTAAAACTGGGTTCCTGGTCTTCCAATTTTTTTTTTTTTTTTGTAAAGTCAGGAAAAAGCTGGACATGTCTGGAATGCAGTAGTTGGCCAATTGATGTCCATTGTTCTGTCCTCAATTTTCAAGCCAAAAGAGCCCTTTTGGTTGCTTTGAGTGTCATGCTAAGCCCAGTTCCTAGCCAATACCCAGAAGCAGCCCTGCAATATTCACATCAGCAGAAACTGTGTTACCCTGGGAGCTGCTGGGCAGAGCCATCATATCCGTGCAGCTCTCCAGCCAATCTGAGCCACTGAGACAGGAACTGAAAATGGGACTGGAATGCCCAAAAAAAGGTCTCCAACATCACCTGTGGGGGTTTGGGAAAGTAGAGTTGGGGTTTTCTGGACTTTGGTTTTTAATGTTACAGTATTTTAATGGAGCATGAAATATGTTCAAAGAAACCCCCAAAGTTTTAAGTGAGTTATTGAGACCTCTGGGGTAGTTTATTCCTGATCAGATGGAAAGTCATGAGATCAATCAGATGGAAGCTCATAAAAAGACAGGTTAGACAAAGTTCCAGTATTTTCCTAGCCGTTTTTCCCTTTTTATTGCCTCGGGTTTTTATAGATTCCATAGCCACTGAAGAGTTGGAGGAGCGCTGGCATTGCTTTTTAGGGCCTGGGGTATCTCAGGTTTCCCATTCTGGGTAACTGTTACTATTGTTTCTGAAAGCCAGCACAGGAGAGCTCGATATGCAGTGTGCCAGCCTGCTCTGAAAAAGTGGAAATAGTGATTTTCTGCTGAAATTCTGATGGTAGAGGACAGACATTGAGTAACAGAGACAGATGGACAAGTAGAATGTGTAAAAGCTACAAGAGCAACTATTTTAAAAAGTTGACAGCTATAAATATAACACATTAAAAATTAATTTACAATGTTCAGCCTGTCTGTCCCACTTTTCTGTCTGGGACCTGTGTTAACATTATACACTTAGGACATTATATCATTATTCTTATTTTAATGCATTTCATGCCGATAGATTTAATATAAACAGAGGTGCTGACAGGAGCTTCAGTTTAAACAGGTTTAAATGTGAATTTGACTTTATGATTCTCATCAGGGAAAAAGACTAAACAGTTTAAGTTGATTAAATTTTCTTAAAGCTGCAGCTAAATATAATGAAAGCCATTTGTGCATTTTTTTGCAGGAAAATTGAGTGGCTCAGTGTTAGTGACTGACAGCTTGGTGCAATGAATTCTTTTCTTGTGAAACAGAGTCAAAACAGTTTCTATTTTTCATAAACTTCTGCAAGGTAGTTTCAATTTTCTGATTTTCAGAGGAAGCATAGCTTGCCCATTTAAGAGTGGGCTTATTAGACCAAACTATATATGTCAAATTACTGAAAATACAGATAGTACCAGATATTCCTTAAATATTATGTTTTCTTGTGCTATGGACATCACAGTGACCAATTTTTTTTTCTTCCTTTTTTTAAATTAAATTTCTCCTTTTTAAATTTTATTTATGGAGTGTTGTGATTAAGTAAAGCCTAGAGCTCTGACTCAGCTTGAAAACCTGTTTATTGGACAGGCATGGACCAGATTCCAAGCATGGGCTATCACATGAAAAAAGGTGGTGGTGTGAACTTAGAAATAAATAATGGGTCAGGCTCTGGCTAAAGCTGATATATATTTCCTGGAAGTTACTTTTGCACAAGAAAAATGTCATCTTCCTGCTCTGAAACAAAGCCATTTAAACCATATTTTTAAATCATGTAAGGCAAAACTACATTTTTAAATCATGTAAGGGGAATACTGTATTCATATACAGACTTTTTTGGTAATCTTTTCGCTGGAGCAGGATCTGAGCTGCACTGAGTGTGTGCAGTTGCATTTTGGATGTCATTGCCATGGAAATGTCACCTTCAGGACTCCCTGAGTTGTGACACACTACACAACTGCTGAGTTGTGCAGTGGTTTCTCAGTGTTGAGGATTGCCAGTCACAGTGTGAGGACATCCTTGTTCACAGGTAACTTTGGGAGCAAAAACCAGAGGTATTGGCCCAGGGATGAACACCTGGGAAGGGTGAGAGCCACCTGAGCAGCCCAAGGGATCCCAGGCTGCACCCACACGCAAATCAGCTCTTTACAAGTGGAACTCGAGGAAAGCTTCAGCTTTCTTTTTGGTCAGAAAGTGATTCATCCTCTTCCTGTTCCTGCAAATTACAGAAATATGCCTTCTCTAAAACTCAATCCTTTTTGACATGTTCTTAGGAATTATTTAATATTCTTGGCTCCAGTGTGGTATTTCATAGGACAGGAACTGGGAGACAAATGTTCTGTATCTTTGTACGAGTTGTTTTTGAAGTCGCCTGAAAAATCAGATTAGACATCACAGCCCGTGTCACTTTTCAGTGCACTCTGTTAAACTTGCAACATCTCGCTGCAAGTTTGTTTGACAACTTTTGCCCCACTGGTGTTAAAAGTCATGCAAGTCCACAGATGTTAACTTTGGAAAATAATTTTCCATAATAAATCGGTTTAAGTTATGTTCCTGGTTAGTGATAACGTGGATAACTGGTCAGTTCAAATACTTGGCCACTGGTTCCTCGTGACTTCATGAGAAATCACATCCCTGCTCTGTGCCTCAGTTTCCCTTCACCTCTCCATCTACTGATCCACCACACCTTGTGTTTGGAGCAAATTTAGAAACTTAGAGAAAAGAACAAAACTGCTTTCATTAGAGTGTATATTATCAGTTAAAATTACTTTTTCCTACAGTTAGTCTTATGTAGAAAATAAGGGAAATTCTCATGCCTGGTGTGTCAGACTCGGTTCTGTTGGTGACCAAGAGTCTGCATTTAGGTGGACATTAAAAAATCTTTCAGGTGTGTTTTCAAATTTTCTTGTGATCCACCAACCTGCATTCCAACTATCACACTGAGCAGCAGAATCTCAGCTGTTTTTTCACCAGCTCAAAAACTTATTATTAGCTCTGTCATTCTCTAATTTTTAAGGCATATTTTTGGCACCAGTTCCTTCACTTCTTGGCCACTTTTTCTGAGCATAAAATAAGACCACGGCAGCTTCCACACTTGCCAGGCCTGCAATAGAAAGTATCCTTAGGGATAACTGTCTCAATATTTGGAAACATATCCCTCTGGTGTCGCTAGATTGCAAGTTTCCAAGGATATCTTTGGACAGTCCCACTACTAGATTTATTCAGAAAGTCAGAGGGGTCAGTGAGTGCATGGGAAAGAGGATCAGTAGGAGCAGTAAAGGCAACCATATGTAAGGATTCACTGCAGTGAGAGATTCCAGCCCCATGAAGTGACCCCGGAACCAAGGCTTGGCCTGTTGCCCTGCAGCTTTGCCAGGTATTGTAAGTTACAAATCTTTGTGATCCCACTCTGTACCTAATTCCGGTCCCTCCTGTCTGACTGAGGTCTGTTGGGGTGGCTGGAAGGACGGTGCCCCTGGCAGCACCCCAAGCTGTCCCTCTGCTCAGCTGGGCAGTCCAGGCACGTGTGGGCTGGAGCAGCTCTGCCTGACGGGGACTTGGGGCTGACACTGGCTCAGAGGCACCAGCACAGGACCAGAATGATGCGATTTCTGTTGGAGAAGACATGGATTTAACCAGGGCTTATTGTTTAATAACGGCGCTCATTTATACGTTCGCTTATTACCAGAGACAGCGTGAAAAATCTGGCAGGGGAACCTCAGTGGTAAATGGATTTTGTCTTGCATAAAATGACCATCTCTGTGTCAGCTATCAAAGCTGTGAAAGCATGCTTGGAGCCACCCCAAATATAACATTGCTATTAACTTCCTCTTCACTTAGCCATAATTGCCTCATGAACCGGAATGTGCAACTCCAACTGGCTTCCTTGGAGGACAGAAATCTCCTGTTCTTGCCATGCAGAATGAAATAATAAGTAGTAAATAAAAGAAATCTTTTTCATTATAAGGAAATTCTTCTTTCTGTGAAGACTTTATTGTGGAAAGTAATAGATGCAGGATTTAAAAAGAGAAAGCAAAAATGGCTTGCAACAAGACATTAAAATATTTGCTTGAATCCAATCCACCCACTCATTTGTAAAACATGCAGTTAACTAGATCTGAAACAAAGGGCAATAAAGATAAACAGCTGAACACTGAAGAATTAGCAATAGAATTGGTCATGGATACTTCTTTCCCCTGTTTGCAAAGTTATCGTGAAAGAGAAAAAGAGAATCATTCCAAGTGGCTCTTTAAGGTGTATTTTTAAAATGCATTCACAGGAATATGTAATTCAGAAATGTGTTGGGCTGCATGCTTCTATCTGCAATGCCTTCTCTGAGAGCAAAGACCACACAGACTGCTCTGGGATGTGGAGCCATTCTCTCCAGATTTTTTTTTTCACTTTTCTTCTTTTGAATTATTTCTAGGTCTTAATGCTAAATCTGTGCAATGCCTAGTGTAAAGAAGCACAGACTGGAAGGACTGCAGAGGACATGGGTTTTTAAATCATGTAAAGCTCTTTAAGATATGGATTTTTACATGTACATGTTATACATAAAAAGTACAAAACCAATGCCTTGGATGGTTTTGCTGGTCCCCACACCCCCCTGAAATCCTGTTGTAATTAATGCAAAGACTACAAAAAATTTCAGTAGGACTGAATCTGGTCTTAAATCCTTCAGGGACGGGAACCAGTTGCATATACTCGTATCACTTTTAAAAATATTACTATTATAATCTCAGACTTCACTGTCCCAAAACCTCTGCCCAAGCCAGGACAGGTGTTCAGAGTCTTTGGGCATCTCAAGGCCTGTTCTGCGATAAAGTGCGAATGCACACTCGGATTGTGCCCCTGAGCCTCTCTGTGCCATCAGCACTGGCTGAGCTCCACGTCCACCTCATGCAGAGTTCTGCACCTCGAGGAAAGGTGGAATTAGTGGTGTGGCAGGTGGGGCACTGTGAGGATGTAGGAACGAGGTGTGTGGATGGCTGATCCATTTGGCTGTGCTTCCTTTTTATGGCTGGGGGTTTCCTACAATCAGTGCAGAGAAACGGCCAGAGAAGTTCACCTGCTGCACGTACCTCCCCCAGGATGAGAGGAATTGGAGACTAAAAATGTCTGATTGTGATTGCTTCATTTCCAGGCCTGTTCTGGCTAAGGAGTAAACTTGGGATATTTGTGGAGGAAGGCTATTTCTCTGCATTTTAAAAACCTATAACCCCCTCACGTTTCTGATAAAGGAAATGTTTCAGTGTGTGGACACAGAGCACTCCTTAATCCAGCAGTGGAAGCTGCACAGGTATATACAGCTACAATTACATTGACAGCAAAAGTGTTAAAAACATTATAACAGAACTTTAAGACTTTTCATCCCTACACAGCCACGAGTCCATGAAAGTATTCCAGCAGATGTGGGGCAGAAGCAATGAAAGCAATTCAATAAAAATATTCATGTTTATGCCTAAAGTGGCATCAGAGGCACAGCTTGTCACAAACTGCAGGCAAGAAACCTTATGAAAATGACAAGCTGCTACACAGGCATGTGACAGTAGAAACTCCAGGGTTTATTTTATAAGCATTCACTTAAGCACTGCACAACAGAAATGTAACACTTCCCTGTTGCTATTCTCACATTTCATAACAGTGCACAGACAATTCCATTTTGATGTTCTCAGAATTTATGTGATGTCTGCATTGAAGAGAATCTGAAATGCACTGCTCTGCTGGGGTGAGGGAAATCATCACTTTTGTGTTTGTTGGGCTCCAAAAACCTTTTTGAACAGGATCCCATGCTGGTGCTGTTTAGGGGCTGGACCAGGAAATATGTTGTTACTTCTTGGCTTCAGAAAACTGGGAAAGCATGTGCACTTCTGGATCTGTTTTTTCCCACCAGCAGCCTTTGGGATGAGGTTTTCTTATACCCTTTTAAAGTGGAAAAAACCAAATACTTTGCAATCCTTTCCCATTGTCTTAATGAAGCCCATGCACACCTTAACTCCTCCATCTGCATGGGGTATGGTGAACATTACAGGTTTTTTTCTCCATCCCACAGGTCTGATGTCAATGCAGGATTTCCAGAGAGGAGTTTAGGCTTTTTTCTTCTCCACAGGCCTCCCATGCCTCTTTATACTGCAAACAATCAAAAGTTTAAATTTTCAGATTGTGGCCATCCCTGGTCAGATAGACTGAACATTGCTGTCTACCAAGCTCTCTTAAAAGTTCTCCCTTTTCTAGAGATCATTTTCCAAACAAACTGCTTAGATTTCAATTACGAACTTGGATTCAGCCAAACACAGCTGGCTGCTCTGTGACAACTTCTGGACCACACTTCCCAGCAGTGCTGGGAGCCAGGGATTTAAGTCACTTTCCATCCACACAGACAACCACAAGTGGCCTGAAGACTTTAAGTATCTTCACAAGTGGGATTTATGCTACACAAATTATTTTCTTGCTCCAACTCTCATGGATAGGGTGGCTATTGAAACGAGAGTCATGTATTTTCAATCAAACTAAATCCTCACTGAGGTTACTTTCAATAATTATATAAATCCAACTTTTTATAGCAGAATGTATTGTAACAACTACAAAAAAATTTAAGCATGTCTGTCATGAGCTACGTTTGATACAACCAAATTCTTGTTTGCTAATTCAGCTGAGCAAACGGAGGATATAAGCAGCCTTTTCATCCTCTGCTTCTCTGTCTTGTGATCTGTGCAGTCTAGAATTCCACCCCAAAATAAACACATATCAGCAATTCCCTAAATTGTGTGTAAACAGCTCCTAAAGCTGTGTGTGCTGATTTAGTCACAGGAGCACTTCTGTAGAGGGTTCATGCAGATACATAAGGCTTAATGCAGAGAAAGGGGGTCTTTTATGCTCATGTTGAATTGCCAAAGTGAAATCCCATGATTATTAGAAGTGGAAATGCAGGTTCTAGGCCATTTGAAATATCAGTTTGTGGAAACATCCCCTTGTTCTTCTGTGTGACTGATACAAATACTATTTCGAGCAATTATATAAATATTGGCTGCCCCAGTAAAGAACTGCATGGGCTAAATTCATTAAATAATTACAAATTTCATCATGTCTGTAAGAGCTGACATAAAAATCTCCTAGAGGGAGTAGGGATGTGTATTTTCATTGGTTTACTCATTTCTTCTAGGAAGTTTTATCATCATGCACAAAGCTTACCTGAACATAGTATGGAAGGGGATGATCAGAAAATCTGGATATTGTCAACCACAATGAGTGAAAAACTTCCCAAGGTGGAAGTGGAAGTGCAATTCAGCATGTTTAAATGCACCTGAGAGACCCACAGGCTTCTTTGTGGGTAAATCCTTTCCCAGAACCACAGCTTGCAGAGCTGGAAGTGTCCCTGTCTGTTCTACCAAAGAGCACATTCAAATGCTTTTTTCCCAGTGTGGAATGCAGCCTCGCTCAGCCTTTGATGAGCAGCAGACACTTGTTCAACACTACCATTAAAGAGCTTCCAGCATAACATCTTATGCCTGTATAAGCAAACAATTTGTCAAGCAGGAAAGAATAATTTTGGTTCTCTGCCATCTGCCTGTTTGAAGGCCTGTCCCACTTGCAGCACCAAGTGCTTAATTCTGCACTTAACAGGGCAGGAGAGGTTGTTGCCAGAATTGCTATCTCAATTGACACGTTATTTGTTTTTATTGCAATAGTTCTGCAATGAGGTTTTGCAGCTTTACACTCCCCAGAAAAAAAATAAAAATACAGGCTGTCACAAAAAACAAAGGAGGCCCCAGAAATCTGAGCAGACTGAGGCAAAGCTGTTCTCATTTGCATATTTTTAGTTTGAAAATCTGTGTTTCTTTCTTCTGCCATGAAATACCGCTGGGGAGGGACGTGTGGAGCATCAGTCAGTCAGGTATTCAGACAGAAGTGCAGAGTGAGGCAGAAGAGAGGCAGAGACAGGCTTTGCTGAAGTCGCTGGGAGATCTCTCATTTGTTACAAGAATTGCTAATTATTTTTAGGAGCAGAGCATTCATGATTCATTGCTCATAATTATTATGAGTAAAGTATTCCCTGGTCCTGGTCCCAGAGGCCTGACAGCTGAAGTGTGAAGGAAACATCAGCAGAGCAGTTAGAGGGCAGGCAGAACATGAGCGAGATGCTGTGGCTGCATGTGGTGTGCCACTTACCTCTAAAACACATTTCAGCATCTCGTGGGCAGACGAGGCAGCGTGGGGAACTGAGCAGACCCAGTTCTGGCGTTTCACAGAAATGTTCTTGGTAAGGAATTAAGCGGGAACGTATCTCAGGTTACAAAAATGTCTTGGGGTCAGAATGGGATGAGCCCTTTAGTAACCTGGTGCTTTTGCAGGGCTTGACCTAAGGTGTTACTGACCAGAGAAATGTTCTTTAAAAACTCTCAGGACGGTGTTATTTGAGATAATACACTTGATCAAATACTATTGTGTGGTCCCATAACAATTATCCACTTTGGACATTTCTACGAATTATAATGGTTGGCTTTCTAATAGAGAATTGGTTTCAAATACCCACTGTATTTCCTAACTGGTTATGGAGAGGCAGATAGATAGGTAAATATAGATACAGATATAGATATAGATGATATAGATATAGATACAGATACAGATATAGATATAGATATAGATATAGATATAGATATAGATATAGATTAGATATAGATATAGATATAGATATAGATATAGATATAGATATAGATATAGATTAGATATGGATATAGATAGATGTATGCCTTTTTTCCATACTTTTTTCAGATTTTTTCTGACCTCTGGGTATGTTGAGCTGGTTTTTTTAGGCAGAAATCTACAATATTAAGTTTATGATTCATCAATAAAATCATTAATCAATAAAAGGATTTCTGCTTTTTTATAGCATATGCAAATTGTCTTTGATGGTCAGCGTGACTCTGTTTGGTGTGGTTCTCATTTTAAAAAGAAAAATATACTGTTAGCTGCCATAAAACAAAACCAATGCCTTAAATGAAGAAAAAAAATCAATAAATTGTATTTAATACAGGCACACAGAAGATATTTGCATGTTTCTTTGTGGCTACACCTAATAATAAATAGATTTTCATAGCTGTTAGAAGGATGCTGCTGTAATGTGTGTTAGAACTGACAACATCCATTTCCCAGGATTGGGCAGGATCATTCCTCAGTCAGAGCTGCTGCTCTCTGTGCTCCCCACTTTTATGTTGCACATCAGACTCAGTTTTCAGAGCAGATTGGAAAAGGCTCCAAGGACTTTCTCACCCAGTGTTACCAGGGTTTGGCCCCCTGTCCATCCCCTGGAGAAGGTTTGCAGCCTCTGCACTGAGGAATTCAGAGAGTGTCTATTGGCAAACAGATTTTCTTCGTCTTCTTTCCTCTCCTTGGCTATAAATACCATTTAAAAACCACTCATCTGATTTGTTTCAGAGAGCAATACGCATCAGTTGTTCCCTCTCCTGAAATACTTTCCTCCTAGAACTGTTCAGTGATTGTTCTCCTGTTCTCCTTTGCTCCCTTTCCCATCTGTTCTTATTCCACTGCCCTTCTGTCTCCCAAATCGTTTTCAGAAGGCAAAAAGCAGAGAGTGATGACTGAACCACACATTTTAGCAAATGGCTGAGCCCTTCCTTGGCACTCAGCTCATGGAAGAGATTGAAAGGACCTCCCTGACTGTAAAAAGAGAGACAGAGGAGAGACCCCTGGACTTCATTGAGTAAGAGCTTGTGCAGAGTGGGAATTAAAGGAAGCACGGTAATGATTCCTGGGGACTGGTGCTGTGTGGATCAAGCTTTTGTCATCTTGATCAGTTCCTGCACTGCACAGGCAGCAGCGTTCTCTCTTTGGAATGCTTTGCAGCTAGGATCCTGCTAGGCAGCTACTGCAGAAATGATGCTCTGAATCCCATCTCTCAGCTGGGTGTGCCTCAGGTAGGTGCCCTTTGAATGGAAGTGTCTAGGGTCCCTCTTTGCACAGCACCTCAGCACCCCTTGTGACCTGGACGTGTCCCTGCATCACACTTTCAGCGCAGCTGGGAAGTTACAATGCTGAAATTAAAGCTCATTTTGGCATTGGCACAGATGGAAACATTACCAAAAAAAGAGTTACTGTGTGTTTGCAGCATGTCTGGGCACTGGTGACAGGATCACTGCTTGTTGCACATTGGCTTTCTGGAGCGAAGAGCCAAACTTCAACTCTCTGCCTGCCAAACTCGGGGAATTTGGATTGGAAGCGAAGCTGCAGCACATACATTAATAATTTTCTTCAGTAACTTGTTTATTCATTTTCATTCTGCCACTGCTGGGTCAGAGTTTTTGGCAGGAAAGTACAATATTTGGCAAAACTCCCACATCCTGTGTGCAATGTATGCGTGTTGCATACAGCACACATGCAGCAGCCTGTGCAAACGCCTGAAATTGGATCAGCACGGAGTGATTCAGTGCTTTTGGTAGCAGCAATCTGCACAGCCAGCCCTGTTTTCAACGCTCAGTGTCCAGCAGTCGCCGGTGAAAGAATCACAACCATTTCCCTGCCCACCTGGGAGGCTCAGCCGCTGCTCTGCGCGCCACAAAGAGCTGGAGCCACCCCCGTGCCTCTCCACTCCAGGCAAGGAGCTCCAGCAAATCCAGGTGAAGCACAGGCAGATATTTCATTGTCTCCTTCTGTCTTTCTCCAAGAGATGATCCCTGCCAGTCATTGAAAGATGGTGTTACGTTTCACGAGTGCCTCCTGCTTCACGGCAGGTTTCCCAGTGGAAGCTCCCGTTGTCTGGAATTGTTAATGGTCCCCACCCTGAAGGGAGCCTGCAATTCCTCATTTGCCACGGTGCCCTGCTCATTTCATTTTCATTTCAGTTTGGGTTTTCTGATAATGGCGTTATGGATGGGAGTTTTCAGTGTGCTCTGAGTGTTCTCATGCTGCAGGACTGCAGCAAAGGCTGAAATTCACAGATTGTACTGCGATGAAAGTCCCATTGAGAAGGAACATGAATATTATTATTTTTCTAGACTCACATTTCTCAGTATTTCTACTATTTTTTCTTTTTAACACGGAGCCCATTCGTAGTGCCCTGTGGCCATATTTATGACATGAGGCAGAACAAGTAGATTTGGTTGTGTATTTTGTAACTGAAGCTAGCCTGCTTTCTACCTTGTTTCTTATGGAGTAACAGAATGTCTAATTTGACTAATTTAATTTCAACCATTAAAAAAGCAAATGTGGGGGAAATGCAGTAATTGACAAAATATAAATTATGTTTTCCCTGAAGCCAAAGTGTCACTATGCAAAAAAAAAAAAGTTATTCTTTGATTAAAGATTTCAAGATTAGGTTTCTCTCTTTTTTCTTCTCTATTTGTATTTTGGTAACTTTTGTTTTTTTATAAATTTTGAGGAAAATGTGTAAGCAAATATATTCAAATTCTTACTCCACAAACAGTAACAAAAATTGTCTGTTTCCTTAGACATAAAATAAGAGACTTCTTAAAGATGGTGGTTGTTGTTTGGTTTTTTTTTTAAATTTTATCCAAAGTTTATTAGCCAGGCAGCTATTTCTGATCAAGATGCAGCCAAACAAGAAAAGAAAATCCATTATAAATCCTGTCATTTGCAGTGGACAAAACAAGTAGAAAATAAAGGAAAGCTTGTTTAGAGAAGAAAATTTCCTTTGTTTTTATTCTCTACTGACTCTGCTGCCTGTCTGTTTTTAAACAATTAACAGCGAGTACCAAAACCTCCCCCTTCACAATCAAAATATTCCTGTCTAAACCAAAGATGTGAGACTTCTGGTATGAAGTCTTCAGTTCTTCAAGCATAATCAGCAAACTAGAAATATTTACCTTTTGGCCTGGAGTAGGAGATACAGAACTGCGACCCTGAGTTATTCACAGCTTTCCCAAGAAATCTTTGCATTTTACCATTTTGCACTTTGCTCTTGAATAGTTGAATTTTAAGCCTCTTTTTTAGCCTGATGAACCTGTGGTGTGAGGAAGGAGGTTTGAAACATATGTACTCTATATGTCCAACGTGCAAGAGGAGAGAGCAAGGAATTTTGGGATGCAAGTGCTTGTTGAGTGCCACCTTTTCTTCAGTCTCTGTTCTTCTCCAAAGAAAAAGTGTTCCCATGACACCCAGAGCTGTGGTCTGCCCTTCCTGCTCCTTCTGCCCCGTGTGCTCTGCCAGGGGGTGGTTTTTCTGCATGTGGAAAGCTCCAATAATGAACAAATACACACAGCTCAAGAAAAGTCAGAGGCTGCAACTTCTATTTCACTTCAGGGTGCAGTGGAAAACTCTGAGTTCAATTTTCAGGCAGCCTGAGAGTTGGGTTGAGTTTCATTTGACCAGATGGCCCTTCTGAATAAATGCTCGTCGCTCTGCCTGTAAGGATGAGTTACAGGTACATTAAATACTTAGGGGTTTGGAGATTTCATTTTTTTAAAAAGACTAAGGTGGGCAGAGGAGGAAAGGCTGAGAGGGAAGTAACAGTGATCTTCTCCTGCTGTGGTTTGTGGGGATGAGTGCCTGGAGCAGGGCACACCTTCCCAGGGTCAGCATGCTGCTGGGGGGAAACGAGGGCTCCGTGGGACCCCCCCAGCATGGAAAAGGGGATTCTGCATTTAACAGGGAGACAAACAGTGGCAAAGCAGCACAGGCTGCTGGCTGGCTGTCTCTCTGTCACATGAAGGCTTTTGGGTTGGGAAGGCTGAGCTTTGGCTTTTGTCGCTCAGTTTGTGTCACTTACAGCTCCTGTGTGACTGCAGCAGCCACTTCCATGTGTGGAGCTCAGTCACAGAGCCCCAGCACGAGGCTGACACACTGAACATTAATCAGAAACACTGAGCATTAATCTGGGCATGCTGAGGGATGATTACAGCAAAACTAACAGAGAAATACAGGGAAAAGTAGCTCAAGTGAGAAAAATGGTTGTGATATTCAGACAGAGATGAGAACCTTGCTTTTTCTCTCAGCAATGACATCAGCTAAGTGGGGCATAACCACAGCAGGCTTTCCTGAAGATCATTTAAATTATATATTCTATAGAATTATATTGCACTACTATATCTTTGTTATTGCAAAATAATTTAAAAGGCTGCATGTATAAACTAAAATTCATTCTTTGCCTATGAAACTCATCTATAGAAACATAAAAACGTAGGCCAAACATACATAAGCACACACAACTTTTCTAATATGAATTTGATACTCTCTCTGTGTCCATCAGTTACATCCAAGTCATATTCCTGCTCCTCAGTTCAGTCACTGCAGTGCTGTAGCCATATATAACACGTCACACAAACCCCTGGGGAGAGGTTTTGTTCTGCACCTTGTAGGTCTGCTCTCTAGCTGAGTTATAACTGAGTTCTTGCTAATGTTCATCATTTTGGCTGATTTTTATAGTCTGTTGTGTTGGCAACTGATTAAATACTGCAGAGCTTCGTTAGCCCAGTGGTGCCTTCTGGACTGCACAATCACATTCCAAAATTTGCACTAAGTCTGAGGACTCACCTTTTTGATATTTTACAACAGTTTATGAGCAGGAACACTCCAAAGAGTTGCAATTTGTTCTGTCAAATGTCTGTGGTGTTTCCCTCTGTTGTATTTCCATTCAGTTACAGACACTCTTGGTGACATGCAGTTTGCCAGGCGTCCCTCTCCATCCCCGTGCAGAAACTGGAATCACTTCAGAAATTCTAACACAGCTCATGTGAAAGAACTGCTCCTTCTGCCACTTGGGCAAGGTCTGCTTATATCTCTAGCTCATGGTGCACTAAACTCAGAAAATGCTTTGTGCTGGAAAAAATCGGGAAAGCAATTCTTGAAAGTAATATATCAAATTGAGCTACAGCTTTAAAATGAAACAACCAAAAAAGGAACCGAAAATCTTTGCTCACTGCAATGAAATGTACTGATTTAACAGTAAACTGATATTATTGTTACATTTTTTAATCTGACACACTTTCACAAGACCCCATTCTCCCAGCAGAACCCTCTGCCATGGAGCTAATTTGGAGAAGATTTGAGAGCATGATGCAATATCAGCTGCGTTTGCGTAACTCATCGCTGTTTCCATTTGAAACCTCTCGTTGAGACTCATGTTACTCTTTGGAAAGTTACTCACTTCTTTCTTTTTCAAACGTCGGAGCATATTAATATGCTGGGAATAAAAAAGGAGCTGAAGATGATAATAGATATTGAATTAGAGTGTTATTCGTATCCAATGGCTGATTCAGGCTAGGACAGTAATTGAAAATTTCGAGTCGACAAGTAAAGAAATTATTTTTCTACACATAGAAATAAGAATTTACAGTGCCCACTTTATTTTCTTGCTATTTAATTTGTTTGAATAAAACAGTTCTTCAGAATCCTTTCTTAAGTTTCTGGAACTAAAATGTTAGCAGTTCATTTAAACACCTTCAGACACCGCCCAGAAAATTATTATCATTTTAGTGTTTAAAAATATGCATATCAGAGAAATAATTCTGAGATATCAGAGAAAGAACCTGAAAAAATCTTGTTTGGAAGAAGAAAATTAATTTTCAGCATAACAAGTATTTTCTTTTTTTAAAGCGCCAGTTTTGTTGTTGAATTTGTTCCTGCACACTACTATATTAAATTTTGTTCTAGTTAAAGCAAAAGCCATCCACTTGTTTTCCATTAGAGATATTGTACAGAAAAATATGAAGTAAATTAAATCACTCCTTTCTGTTCTTTTTCTTTAACTTTATTCAGCAAGTCATTTTAAAATCAATAAAATCCCAAAACTCAACAGACTTATTTCAAAATGGTATTTATATGCTTAAATCCATTTTCTTACCATATACAGTAGTTGAAATGATTCAGTTGCACTTAAAATATTTCAAAAGGGTCCCACAGAATTCCTCGTGAAGTATTATTCAGATCTGTCAGCATTATAAATTGGCTTCATAAAATGCTACTAACTAAAACTGAAAGCACCAGGATTACATTGCACTTGCTCTCTTCACAAATGAAAAAATTTGTTAAATAAGAGTGTGTCAGAGAAAAAAAAAAAATTAGCTCCCACACGTGCAATTAACAATTTTCATTTGGATACCAGCGGTGGTGGCTGCGAAAGCTGAGGCAGCGGGGTTGGTACTCATGGAAATTCAGCAGTGTCTGGGGCAAATGTTAAGTTGAAATGGACAGCATTTTAAATCTGTTTTGCCACTCAGATGTATGTGATCCACAGAGCTCTGACAAAGCCGGGCCTTGCAGACCTTACAGATTCAGCCCAGAGTTCGACCAGTCAGGTTAAATTTCCTGACCCACTTCTTCTGCTCTGATTGTGACCATTGCTCAGAAAAAAAACGGGGAAAGGAAAAAAATACACCCACACACAGGTCTCCAAAAGGATTGTCATGGAATTATGTTTCTTTAGCGCAAATTCTTATTCAACCTGTTAAAAAAGAATGACCAAGAGGAAAAAACCTTGAACCAAGTCTTCAAGGTTTGATTGTACTATTAAAAATTTAAAAGGTGGTCTTGAGAATGAAAACCACCTTCACTACCAGGACTGAATCCTGTTTGCAGTGAAATTGATTTGAGAGTTTTATCGTTTGCTTTAGGTTGGGGTTTTTCCCTCACACCAGAGAAAAGCAGTGCTAGCTAACACACCTCAAGAGTGCTCAGAGCAGAAAGCCGTAGGAACCCAGGCAGGAAAGGGAGGTGAGGGTGAGCACGGGAGCTGTGAGTGCCACCAGAACAGACCCACGCTGCCCCCACAGCTCCCCAGAGAGTCCCTTCACCTGTGAAATTATGCTGTGGAACCTTCTTTTGTGGGGTTCTGCAGGACACTTACCCAGCCCAAACAGAAAAAAGAACCTGCCTGGTGTTTTTCTGGCAAGCCCCCAGCTAGTCTTACTTGAAACTTCCTTATTTCTTCACCTGATGGTTTTTAAACACATGTAATGCACATATGCAATACCTTTGTTTTGAGCATTTGCTGTGAGATTAAAATAAGATTTTAATTTCTGGTATGCTCTTGATGTTCAAAAAGTGTAGGATGGAGAGTGTTATTAGCTATCTGCTGGTTGACAAGGGGGCAGGATTAGGTTTCTTTAAGGGAATTACACTTTTGATGACCCCGCTACATATAAAACATGTTAGCTAATGGGGGTGCAGAGGGGGCAGATTTAAGTGTTTGATCAGGAAATCCTGCATGAGCATATTGGATGGAAATTTGATTAGTAACCTTAGTGACAAGGGGATCAGATCCACTCTCGACATACAATCAGATCTGGCAGTACAAGCTTTTTTGTCTCTTTGAAGGAAGGGAACATTTGTACAGAATCAAGGCAGCGTATTGGATAATTTAAAAAGCTGTTACATATTGAAACCTGGAAAATCACCTTTTTTGTTTTATTTTGGAAATATGCTTGCAGTTATCCTGTGTATTTCTTACCAAGAAAAAAAAAAAAAAAGCCCACCAAAACCAAAAGAAAAAAGAATAAGGCTTTTCAGATTTACTAGATATATTTCTAGAAAATAGGCTTTTAAAAAAGTATGTGTATTTTATGTCAGTGTTGTATAGAATGCTGAAAAAGAACAGAATGAAAAAACATTGCAATTCCCTAAAATTTGTGTAGCAGTACCATTATGGTCTTACATTGGTTGTAAGCATTATATCTGTTGGGCAAGCTGATTTAGTTTTGAAAGCCAGGTTATTTTTTAGATGACTAAAGCATGCCATCAAGTTTTTAACTTGATGTTAAAAATAAATATTTCTGTGTTTTGATAGGAAAGCCCTTTTCTTTGTGCTTGACTTTTGAAGGAGATTGGAGCGGCTGCAGGAATCAGGCAGGCTGCCTTTTCCTCAGTGAAGAGTGGAAATTGAGGACAAGGATGTGCTGGTGAGAAGTGGAAATTGAGGATGAAGATGTGCTGGGTGAGGAGTGGAAATTGAGGATGAAGATGTGCTGGTGAGGAGTGGAAGTTGAGGATGAAGATGTGCTGGGTGAGGAGTGGAAATTGAGGATGAAGATGTGCTGGTGAGGAGTGGAAATTGAGGATGAAGATGTGCTGGTGAGGAGTGGAAATTGAGGATGAGGATGTGCTGGTGAGGAGTGGAAATTGAGGATGAGGATGTGCTGAACACCAGCCAAGCATCTGGACACAGGGTTTGCTTTAGGAAGGACCAAGGCAAGCCCCAGACCTGCAGCTCTGCACCTTGTGTGTGAAGGAACCGGGAGGAGGAAGCAGCTCAGGGAGTGCCTGTGGGCTCCTCTCTGTGCCTGTGACCCTCTGAGTGTCCCCTGGCCCGTGGGAGGGACAGCCAGGTCTGGCACATGCAGGGCAGGAAATTTGCTGATAATGCCCCACCATAAAGAGGGGAGCCCGGGGTTCAGATGCTGCCTCTGCTGCTGACCTTAAACCAGTAATTCCCTGTCCCTTTGCTCCCGCTTCTGCTGCCTTGCTCTGTTTTGGGTTCCAGTTATGGAGGGTGGGATGAGGATTTGGGGCATCACCCACACATCAGCACAGCCTTTGGGATGAGGGCTGGGGCATCACCCACACATCAGAACAGCCTTTGGGATGAGGGCTGGGGCATCACCCACACATCAGCACAGCCTTTGGGATGAGGGCTGGGGCATCACCCACAAATCAGCACAGCCTTTGGGATGAGGGCTGGGGCATCACCCACACATCAGCACAGCCTTTGGGATGAGGGCTGGGGCATCACCCACAAATCAGCACAGCTTTTAGCATCAGTGGCTGTCAGACTGTGCTGTAGGGTCAGGGTGCTACTGCTTTATAAATAAGATTTCACAGGAAATCCTGGCACCACAGCAAGGCAGGCTGTTCCTGTGCTTTAAACTGGGTGTAGACTTCAGCTCTCATTTATTTGGGATTTTCATATTCTCAAGGACAATTGTATGGAAATTCAGGACATGAAATCAGCCTTTGAGTTCAAAAAGGAAAGGCACGTCAAATTTTCCAGCGTGTTGTGGAAAAAAATACTCAGAGTATCCTTTTTATATAAAGTCCACTGCTAGAAGTAATTAAGTAATAACATCTGATGACACAGGGACTGTCATCTGTTTAAACTCAAAGAACTGGAGAGCTCGGGGAGCCTGGGTATCAGATAACAGGAATGCTGCGTGGTGCGGCTCCGCGGCAGCTCCGTTCTTGAGGTGGATGGGAATTAACGAGGAAAACCCTAATTGTTAAAATCCTCTGCATTCAGGAAAAATAGACAACAGGCTTGGGAAGAGTTCTGAGCAGCCCCAGGCCCCAGACTGGCATTGCTCCTGTGATGGAGGTGAGATTTCTATGCACACAAACTCCAGTCAGCCCTGCTCTCTGAAGCAGGCTCATGCACAGTCCTGGGACACGCTGAAGAATTTGCAACTTATTTTCTAAAAGTACTTCAATGGGTATTAGCCTTTCCAGTGAGCTCGATGACATTATTTATTTTATACAACAGTCTCATGAGTACAGCCAATAGTTTCATTGTAATTAATTCCTCTAATATTTCAAAAATAATACACCCAGCAGTTTCGGGCTCCTGCCATTAAGATACAGTAAATGTTTAAGCTTGGCTTTTTTCAATTTACTACTTGATGTCAAAATACTTAAAATTGTTTTCTCCTTATAGCTAATATTAATTTTTTTTTCTTTTTAATACCATGGTCCTAATTGCAGAGAGTTATAAAGGAATGACAAAATATAGGGGGAAAAAAGGTTCTGATTGGATTATAAAGGCTAACAACTAACCAGCAAAGTGGAACTTTTTTTTAACACCATCCAATGATGTCACCAGTTTGAGGTTTCTCTGGGACTTTATTAAAATGTTTGTGACAGAGCCAATGTAAACCATCCTAAATCTAACACAGAGCTGAAAGGGCTGATTTTAGGGAATGCAAAGATATGGATCATTGGGTCTGTCGAAGCGGCATCTTGAGCCAATTATTGGTGTCATCTTGAGCCAATTTAATCAATCCAAGGGGGACTCCAAGGGGGTGGGGGTGCAGGGTTGCAAGTGTTGGTCAAACATTCTGGCAAAAAGGGATTTGTTGTAACAGCAACCAATCTCTGGTGTGTTGACTTACTTCCTCCAGCCCTGGTTTGTGCACGCTGTAAATAACTGATCAATCAGTTCAGCTGCTCTCAGGGCTTTAATTGCAGGCTAAATTTGTAGAAGATGTGGTTGTGTGTACACAAATGTGAGCTTGAATTTATTTAAGACACTTCCAGAGTGGAGGTAATCTAGCGGAAAAGAACCTGAAATCTCACACGGTGTTACTTTCAAAAGAGCAAAAGTGTACAAATATATTTCTAAAGAGTAACATCTACTGACATCACCTAAGCCTGACCATGCACACAAGTAAGCCTGAGAGTTGTAATTCCTATGACAGAAACTACTCATGCAGTGTGAAGGCGACTCAGTGGAGGAGAGGTAACTTACAGCACAACTGCTGCCACAGAGAATTGAAGTGAGAAGTGCTCTTAAAGCTGAATAATGTGCTTTTGTTTTATCCTGCCGGTCCCACAGCAGCAGTTTTGAGTCAGAAAATCCCTGTGAAAAAAATATTAAATTTAAATTCTACTCAAAGCAGCTTTTAAAGATTTTTTTTGTTTCCTTTTTCTGCTTTAATATAACGGTATGGTAAAGAGAGGTTTTTGAGTTAAACTGCCACAAACTCTCCCTCATTCAGTAAAACAAAATGAATCCTCCTAGTCACTGGGATTTTTCACCTCAGTGAGCGTTTGCAAGTCAGAGTACCACACATATTCTCTTGTTGTAACCACTCATATTCTCTTGTTGCAACCACACATGCAGTTGTAATTTCTAATGTGTTTGTGCTTGAATATAATTGAAATCTTGGGTCAAAAATGCTTCCTGGTAGTTCTGCAATTTGCACCTCTCACTATTTTAAAGGTAGAGAGATGGTTAATCAGTAAGAACTGAGAGAATGAAATGTAAATAGATGTAGGTAACAGTAAGAACAAACAGTAGAAACAGCAGACAAATCCTTGCATACTGGGATAAAAATACATTTCTTACATGGGATTAAAGTAGTATGTGTATTTTAAGTACGTCTCATAAAGATTATCTATCTATCAAACTAAATTAGTGAGAAGGGGATATTTGTTTTGGACAAGACGTCTTGGAAAAGCAGTTTCTGTGTTTTGGAACTGTTCACACTGCAGCCTGTGGTGTCACACCAGCACAGGCTGAATGCACCGAGCTGGAATGTGAGATGAGCTGATAAAACACAAGCTAACATTTAAAGAAGTACACGCTCAGCTTTACCGCGGCATCAGTGCTGTTCAAACAAATGGCCATTCGCTTTCACATCTCCCAGAAAATCAGCAAAGAGCGCTGGGGGCAGTGTCCAAAGCCAGCCTCTCTTCCTCGCCGCTGGAAACGGCGGCGGGAAGCGAGAACAGCGGCGAGCACAGCGCAGGATGTCTGTGTGTGCTCACCGAGCTCTGCACCTCTGCTCGGGCCATGCTCCTCTCCAGAATAAAGCCTGGAGGTGTTCAGATGGGCAGGAAAGGCTGCTCTGTGCTCTGGGGTGTTCCAGCCCCTCTCCGCAGCGGGATCTGCCTCTGACAGCAGCGCAGGGAAAAGCTGGGACGGCAGAGCAGTAACTTAGCAAAAGTTACAGGGAACCCATTAAACACTTCAGTCATTTGAGATTGGGTCTTTCAAACATCTTGGTTTGTTTGACAGAGAATTAGTTCTGTATTTCACCAGCAGGAAAATGTTGATTATAAATTTAAGATGCAAGGGATGTCAGTTTACAAGAATCAGATAGAGATTCCTGCTCTTCAATGCATTCACAGCTCAAAAATATTATTAGTGTTTAATTTGTCAGTAAAAGAACATCTTTCTTATATTTATAAATAGTATTATATTTTTTATCACTCCTACCCAGTGTACCTTTTCATTTGAGAGTGACATATTTGTGATGGTTCAACTTCAGCTATAATCTGCAGGCTCTAGGTCTGTAATTTATTATTTGCTCTAAAAGATCAGGTCCAGAGTTTAAACGTCCCTAGCTGAAAGTTTATACCAGTCAGGACAGAAAATTATTCTCTATGCCTAGGTTGAAGTACATTACTTCTTTATTGAATTAATTATGATAAGGATCATAACTTTAAACTAGGGGTGAGGTGCTGGCTTTCTACTAGGATTGCTTGAAGCAATTTTCATCTGAACATTTTTGTAGAGTTATTGAGTCTGGCAGGTCTGAACTTTATGAGAGAGTTACTTTCTCCCCAACTTAAAAGAGGTTGGACATTTATCCAGGCAAAGGTTTACCATATCCCATGTCTGCAGCCAGAAAAATTTGCACTGCATACTGAACAAATAACTACAGAACCAAATTAAACACATCTTATGAGCTTTTAAAATAAAAGTAATGCTGGCCCTTTCCCTGAGGGATCCGTCAGGGCACCAAATGAATATGACAGATTTACTTTTTTTTGTTGTTGTTTTGTTTGAAGTAGAAGTCTGAAATGATTTTTGGTCAAGGAGGAATTAGTCTGCTAAATATGTATACATGAGTCTACTGAACCATGCATATTCAGTGACAAATTTTATGTCTCTATCAGATTGGAAAAAGTTGGGCTTCAAAAGCAGGTAAAGATGTTAATCCTACAATGACTGCTCCCCTCTGATTGGATTAAAAAGCCCAGGAACAACAGAAGGAAATTACAGACCTTTGAAAACTTAAAAAGCAGCTAAGGAGGAAGAAGAAAAACATTCAGTTTGAGAAAAGCAGGTTCCAATAACTGTTCTGTTGTCTTGAGCCACAGAGAGTTTGTGCAAGACTATAAACAAGAGATCCTCTGGGAAATCTATGGTTTAAGTGATTTGCCTAGAATTACTTAAGAATTCTGTGGCTCAGATTGGATTAGGAATGATTTATTTGGGTGAGAGGTGGTTATTTTTTCATCCATTTTGTGTTTTATTGCCGACGTTACATCTACTTTTTCAGAGACAAGAGGCTCCCATCTGACACCCTCAGTTATGTAAGTGCTTAAAACCACTAAACAGTTACTTAGTCTAACATTTTTAAATTGCAGAGCTGTTTCTATTACACAAAGACTAAATCTCAACTGAACTTTTCCTTGGTGTTATTTTATAATGGAAAAGATTCATCTTTAAAATCCTCAGAATTTTCAAAATATTTTTGTCCCCCTTTATGCCACTGAGTCCAATAACAGGAATAATGTCCAAGATATCTTCTTTTTTAATATTTATTTTGCTGCTTTTCCCAATTTCTATCCTGGGCAGTTAGAGCAGGAGAGACAGTAATCTGCAGCAAAACCCCTCTAAACATTTTCTAAACTTTTTGACTATGGAAAGAGGAGGAATTTTCAGCCTTAATGGCATTACTTTCATATACATTTTTTGTTTCAGTTCAGTAATTTGTTAGTCGTACACCCACTTTGACATTATAAATTGTATTAGAACAATCTTGAGAGCTGGGGCACTGAAGTAGCAAACACAGTTACCATTTTAACCTATAAACATCATTAAAAGCTTTGTCCTGCCACTGGAGTAGAGAGAAAGGAGGATGTGCTTATTTACTGAAGAGGGAGAGAAGAAGCCTGGGCTGGAACTCAACGGATTGGTGTTTATAGGTGTTTAAAACCATCCTTAAAATGTTCTTGTCTCATTGAAATGCTGCAATCAGAGGCACAGCTGCCCTTGTTCCCCATGGGATAGCTGAGCCTTACACCCCAGTACCCAGAAAGTCAGTCTGGGTGGCTGTAAGGATGGTTTCCCTCGCAGGGTCAGTGAATCCCCCGCTCTGCTGCAGCTCCCATCACTGCACTGCAGCCACGCAGCTGCAGGAGCTGCTGAGCAGCCTGGAGACACCACAGCAGCTGAGCCACCCGTGGCCAGGCAGCTGAGGGGAGCCAGTGCCTGCTGTGCTTGGGCAGGGGGAAGAGGAAAAGAACATCCCTGCCACCCCCTCTGGGGCTCTTGCTGCCAGCTCTTCAAATCCTGCCATAGAAGACTCAGTGCTCAGCTGAAGTTCCAGAGGCAATCACCAACCAAGCAGGGAAATAATGACCAAAAAAGAGAAACTTTACTGGTCTGATAAGGCCCCTTCTTAAACTGTGCAGGTTTGGTTATTCCAGCTCAAAAATGTGTATCAGACTCAGAAAAGGTGTGGAATAGTACCACAAGGATTACCTAAGGCATAAGAGGGGCAAAACAGAGTAGAACTCTCTCTTTAAAGAGATAATCTGTGGACAGACATTAGATATGACAGAAGCTTGTAGAAAATTCCCAATATTATCAAGTAAATACTATGAATGAGGAGAGTTAGGAATGTGTATTCGTTGTTTCTCCCAAAATCAGACTTATATGCTGCCAGGTGATTTTGACAATAGATTTAAGACAAAAATTTATCCCCTTTTTCATTAAGGTAATAACTGTACAATAAAATTTGTAACCATCAGATGTTTAGGAGTAAAACAGGGTCTCAAAATGGAACTATAAAGGTTTGAGGAGGGTAGTCATGAGTGGCATCTAATCAAAGTGCTGACTTCAGCCCTGGAAGCACTTTATCCATTGATTTCTGGATGCTGGGGCGTTTCACTGGGTACCCCTGGATCACAGCCTCAGCTCCTGCCTTTCCCCAAGGCCTTGCTGCTGGCAGCTCTGCAAGGCTGGACCCCAGGCAGCCTTGTCATGGATGTGCATCCCTGTGCCACTTCTGGAGCAGCCACTGCCATTATCCATCCTCTTATCCAACTGTACTTTATGAGTTCTGCTGAGTTTGGCCTCAAATGGATGGGTAAGAGATTGAAGTTATGCTGCACCTCGCTCCTCCTGGCAGTGCCCCGTGCCAGGGTTTGGTGCATGGGAGCCCCAGCCCTGCGTGTCCCCGGCTGCAGCGCTGCCCGGTGTCAGTGCAGCTCACGAGGCAGCGCCCAGAGCGCTCCCCGCCAGTGCCCAGCCAGGGCTTGCTTTGTGCTGAGCAGTTCCTCAGCCCAGAGCCCCTCTGAACCCCAGCGCTGCCAGGCTGCTGATGTGGCTGTTTCGTGTCCTCACCCCCTGATGTGCCAATCTTTGGAGGCTGGTTCTTGCCCGAGGCACTGAGCAAAGCACCAGAAGCGCCACATCCCTTCTAAGCTTCTCTTTTCTGGCAGCTGTGTGAGCTTTTCCTCCATTGTACCTGGTCCTCAGCCCTCACAGAGCTGTGTGAGCAAATTCTGAGGTTCCCATCTCCATTCCCAGCCCGTGTCAGGCCATAGGGAAACAGAGCAGCGTTTACAAAAGATGATGGAGTATCTCAGAATCTCGAATCAGGCAGATCATTGCTCTGTTTTCCTATTAACTCTGGGTGGCCAGTGCTTGGTGATTTTGTATCTTTTCTCATAAGTGTTGCCATTTGGGTTCTCACTCTTCCTCCCGAAAAAAAGCATGAGCTGGTGACAGGCAACATCCCCCTGCTCTTTACCAGCAATTTGATAGCACCAGGGGCAGGTCTGATCTCCACAGTGCTCTATCTCAGGCACTTGGTTATTTTGGCAACACTTTCCTCCAGCCCCCCCTGCATGAGGCAGTGATTGGTCTCACACTTCCATCCTGTGGTTTAAAGTGTAACTATATTTTAGGCCTTTCACATTTATAGTGTATTTTCAAATGTCTCTTTTCTGGTACTGAATATAAGTGACAGAACACCAGAAGGGCATTATGTCTCCCGAAGAGAAGAGTGAATGGATGCAAAGGTGTCCACTGGGCACTACTTCCTTACCCCTACTTTTATCTAAAAATGTGTTTCCCCTGGTTTATCTGAGGACCCTTTTATTTCTGTTTATTTATACTTGCCTTGTTTCTTTTCTGATGAAACAGACCTACAGTCTGTGACACCCTGAGAGATGGAACCAGTGTTGGGGCGCCTCTGGGGCCACGTCTCACTCATTGGCACTGCAGTCCTTACTCCAAAGGAGCTGCTTTGCTTTCCTCCTTCCCACCTCAGGAGCACACCCTCTGCTGCTGCTGAGGAGCATTTCTGAAATGATGTGATTGCTGTAATTTCTGTGATTGCTGAATTCCCTCAGTCTTCTTTCCTACTGCCAGTCATGGCCTTACTTCGAGATGGTTGCTGCAATGCTGCTGACATGTTTGGGTTAGCTTTTGTTAGCTCTGTATTCTGTCTCTGCTCTTAAAATATTTTGAATTTTGTTTGGGAGATACTGTATCAGAGCTGGCTGCTTCCATAAACTCCATTCTTGAACAGTGTGAAATTCATTATTTGGCAAATGTTCATTTCTGGATTTTCTTATAGCTCTTTGCAAAAGTTTTGCCTTGAATTTCATTAATTACCAGATCTTTTGTCAAGGACTCATCACTTCCCTGTAATTGGCTTCCTAATTTATGATTAACAAAGTCTTTCATCCCCATCTTTTTCTGGTTTTCTTTGTTTTCCTTTCTATCCCTCAGCTCAGGCCCTCTCATGCTTCTTTAATGCAATTAACTAATGGCCAGCTCTCTGCCCTGGCTTGGTGCTGGAGCTCCTGCTATCAGGAGCACAGATCAGCTCTGCCTGTTCTCCCTGGGGCTGTGCCTGGGGAGCACAGCTGGGAGCACATCTGGGAGGGCTCTGCCTGTCCCCGGGGCTCAGAGCTGTGTCCCCAAGGGCTCTGCCTGTCCCCGGGGCTCAGAGCTGCCTGTCCCCAGGGCTCTGCCTGTCCCCGGGGCTCAGAGCTGTGTCCCCAGGGCTCAGAGCTGTGTCCCCGAGGGCTCTGCCTGTCCCCGGGGCTCAGAGCTGTGTCCCCAAGGGCCCTGCCTGTCCCCAGGGCTCAGCTGTGTCCCCAGGGCTCTGCCTGTCCCCGGGGCTCAGAGCTGTGTCCCCAAGGGCTCTGCCTGTCCCCAGGGCTCAGAGCTGTGTCCCCAAGGGCTCTGCCTGTCCCCAGGGCTCAGCTGTGTCCCCGGGGCTCAGCTGTGTCCCCAGGGCTCTGCCTGTCCCCAGGGCTCAGAGCTGTGTCCCCGAGGGCTCTGCCTGTCCCCAGGGCTCAGAGCTGTGTCCCCAGGGCTCAGAGCTGTGTCCCCGAGGGCTCTGCCTGTCCCCAGGGCTCAGAGCTGTGTCCCCAGGGCTCAGCTGTGTCCCCAAGGGCCCTGCCTGTCCCCAGGGCTCAGCTGTGTCCCCAAGGGCTCTGCCCGTCCCCAGGGCTCAGAGCTGTGTCCCCAGGGCTCAGCTGTGTCCCCAAGGGCCCTGCCTGTCCCCAGGGCTCAGCTGTGTCCCCAAGGGCTCTGCCCGTCCCCAGGGCTCAGAGCTGTGTCCCCGAGGGCTGTGCCTGTCTCCAGGGCTCAGAGCTGTGTCCCCAAGGGCTCTGCCTGTCCCCGGGGCTCAGAGCTGTGTCCCCAGGGCTCTGCCTGTCCCCAGGGCTCAGCTGTGTCCCCAAGGGCTCAGCTGTGTCCCCAGGGCTCTGCCTGTCCCCAGGGCTCAGCTGTGTCCCCAAGGGCTCTGCCTGTCCCCAGGGCTCAGAGCTGTGTCCCCAGGGCTCTGCCTGTCCCCAGGGCTCAGAGCTGTGTCCCCAAGGGCTCTGCCTGTCCCCATGGCTCAGCTGTGTCCCCAAGGGCCCTGCCTGTCCCCAGGGCTCAGCTGTGTCCCCGTGGCTCTGGGCAGCTGCACTGGGGTTCCAAGTCCTGCCCAAACTGAGCCACACTTCCAGTCCTGCTCCTGGGCCTTCCCAAACCTCAGCATTTCATGGGAGGCGTTTAAAAACACGTGTGCCCTTTGATCCTTCGTCAAAGCTTTTTTTTCCTGCAAACTATTTTGATACCTAAGGTGATTTTTCTGAGAGCCTGAGGAGGCAAATCCGTGCTAAAAGCATTGCATTCAGTAATAACTGTGATGTTGATAGGTGAGATGTTGTTGTGGTATCAAATATTCCCAAAAAAAAAGGGAATTCCAGCTCTCTCTTGTTCCCTGCTGCTGAGCACCCTGAACCCTTTGCTTCTGTGGGCAACACTTTTGGTCATGTGGTGGGCAGGGAGATGGTTTGTGGGTGACTTTTTCCCCCTCCATATTAATGAATTGATTCCTCATGAAGAAGAATTTTCGTTTCTATTGTTTCAGAAAAAATCCTTTCCATTGCACCAAAACAGAATATTTTTTCTTGAGGCAGCTGCAAGGCTTTTCTGACAGACAGATGTGGAGTTTGGTCCTGATGTGCAGGACCTTCAAACCCCCTGAATTTTATAGTATATATTTAATATACTATATATTTTTTAATATACTATTTAATATATATTAATATAATATATTTAAAGTATAGTTACTTTGTGATCTTTACCCAACAAATAGACAAAAGGCTGCTTGAGAAGACTTTTAGCATTTTGCATGAAGAATTTTGACAAAACTGCTGCATATGTATTTGTCGCTGATAATCATTCTGGGGTTTTTGCATGCATTTGGCCTTTATCTTTTCATTTTGGAGTGCTTTATTTTTTAATTCTGATGCTCCATCGTTAACTTTGCCAATAGGGATTTTCTCCTAGCGCCACCTTATATTTCGTACAGAATGCAGAAAGCCAAATTCTCTTGACACACTTGCTTGGCTCTATAGTGTAAGAATGCTGCATTATTGGTGTTTACAAGGCTGTTTTTCATGGTTGGAAGCTGTCACTGCACTTGACTTTAAGTCTGCTCTGCTTTTTGCACTCTGCTGTAAATTAATGCAGTGTTTAGAAGTGACAGGAACCTGCTTTTACAACATCCTCAAGTCCCAGTGCACTGGGCACGCCAGGAGTGATGTAGAACAGCCCTCCTACCTTTTTGTTTAGAAAAATCACCCGACATTAATCTTTGTTTGTAAATTCATGGGAAAAACCAAAAGATGGCTAAAAATTTCTTTGGGTGCATGTCTGTGCTTAAAAACCTGAGACTCCAAAGGATCTTGAAGCATTGAAACACTTACAGCTGTTAATCTCCAGTGACTTTCTGAAATGCTGAGCTGACAGACAGACTCTCCTTGGTGGTTCTCTGCACCAGCTCTGGGATCAATAACTGCAGCTCTAAACTCAACGTGCTCTGCTCAGCCCAAATGCCAACAGACTGGAGCCTTTGAAGACTATTTTCTTTTTCTTTTTATTTTTTTTTTTTTTTGCATTCTATTATGGGAAAAAGGAGATTAAATATCAGTGACGCTGAAGTGCCAATTAAATGAACTTTCCTAATCTGTTGTAAGTTTCACTGAAAATGGCAAAGCCTGGTGGGAAAGCACTTGTGATTTCCCAGCAATGTGAATCCCAGGCACCCTATCACTATTAACGGGAGATCCCGCTCGAGGACACTGCAAAGTGATCCTACATGTTTACATTTCTCATTAAAAACAACCGCGAGAATGAATTTGAAATTTATCTTGCGTGTTAAGGACAAGCCTCAACAATGTCAGCATGTTCTCACATTGTGAAAAACAAAAAAAAAAAAAAAAAAAAGAGAGAGAAAACCAATATGAAGTTTTAAAACAGAAGGCATTTGAGCTTGCACATTCGCATCAAATCCTCCTTGGCATCAAGTGTGTGGCTTGATGGCAGCAATTAATGTACAATTGGCTGCTGCCAGCAATGTTTGGACAGGTGGAGAAGGCAGCAGTCCTTCAAATATGCTCTTAGAGCAGGTTTATTTTAGCACTGCACTGCCTGCTCCATCCTAAACACCTGCCCAGGTGCTCTGCTGCAGCCCAGCACGGAGCAAACTCCTCTGGAGGAACCAGTGAGTGCTGAGCTCTGCTGGACATCAATGGCACAGCCACCCTGGCAGGGCCAGCCCAGCCTCAGCTCTGCTTTCCAGGCAGCAGCTCGGGCTGGGACACTGCTGATGGCACAGCACAGCATTGCTGGGAGTGCCCAAATACCTTTGGCTGCTCTGAAGCAGAGATTGGCAACATTTCCATGGTGGATATCAGCGAGGAACAGAGGCTGGCAGGTCCAGGCTCAGGGTCTCCTACAGGAGCAGCTGATCTTATGAAATATTTTTACTAACACGGTTCTGAGTCTCACGAGAACTGCACAAGTTGGGTTTAAAGCTAAAAAGGAAGTGATTTTTAAGATCCAAGTAAAATGTGTTCAGGGCTAGATATTCCTAGGGAGCTGAGGAGAAGCTGTGTTTGTTGTTCGTGGTACCCACTGCAGGGAGGAGGTCTGAACCAGCTCTCTCTAAATTCAGGGTTCCACTGGAGGGTAACAGTGAACGAATGTGTCTGAACAGACTCTGCCCCGCACTGAAGGCCAAACTCTGATGACACTCTAATTGAAACTTTGCTTCAGCAGGGTGCTAGAACTGACCTTTCTTCATCAGAGCTGAGCCCAAGGAGTGTGGTTGTGAATCAGAGAAAAATAGCATTTCTGCTTCAGGTTTCTGTTTCATTTCAATAGAAGCAGCCCTTTGAGGAGACTCAGAAATAAATAAAAGATAAAAGACCCTCGGGCTCAGAACCCCAGGGGCTGCTCTCAGTGGCATTGAAGGAAAGCCACCCTCATGTTTGGATTTTCTGTGCATGAAATGCTTCTGTGGCTGTTTCAGGACAGCCAGGATTAACTTCAGTGGGTAGCTGAGAGTGGAACAGGCTCAGGGGTTTTGCAGGAGTGCTGCAGTAAGTGACAGGAGCATGAGGCTGGAACCCCAAACAGAGCTGTGAACGTCTCTATCCAGAAGCCAAGTTTACAGACTTTGCAAAGACATTAAAAAACACCATAACTTCTAACATAAACACAATTAACTAACATAATATTTATGCAATTTTCTGTTCGTTTCACTCAATGCATATATCATACGTGTATCAGAGTTTGCTTTAAACAGTTGGCTTTGGGATACCATTATCGTTCTTATCAAGAATTAAATTTTCTGGAGCAAATACCTTCCTTGCTTAGCACAAATCCATCTCTGAGCCCAGGACCTGCTCCAAAGGGTTTCAGGATCTGTTCAGCCTCTTAGACTGAAGCGTTGGTGGGTACAGGCAGCTGCCTGCTAGGTTCAGGCAGACAGGAGTGATATTTTTCTCACTGTGCTCCATCTCCAGTTGTTCCAGCAGGACAACAGAAATCCTTCACTGTGAAAGTGAGTAAGGATTGAGTAATGGGTGTAGAAATTTCTCTTAAAGCAGCAGCCAGCATTACTATAATCCCTGTTGGGTTAGTGAGAGTTCTGGCTGGGAGGAACAGTGGGGCATCTCCCCCAGAAGACATTCCTTACTTGATAAACCTCTTTGAATTTAGTCCGAAAAATAAGCAACATTTTTATGGTGTAGAAACTAAAGCACAGACTTTACACAAATCAATCAATCCCATAAACAAACCACCAGTTAATAACCACAGTGGTTTGTTTACATACCAGCATGATGAGAAGAAATCTAAAATCCAAGTATATCACAAATTCCCCTCTTTGTCCTATACCAGAGATGTCATTTCTTTCCTTTGCCTGTTTTCCTTACCCTGCCAGGCAAAGTGGAAATTTCATTGGATTATTATTGAAATAATTCTCTTTTTCTTCTCACATGCTGCATGGTTATTGAGTGTCTCTGGATCCTCCAGGGTTTTGCCTTCATCAGAAAATGCCTCACTGCTGAGAAATGACAGAGAAAGGATGGAAGTCACTGGCAAAGCACAAAAAGGCAAACAAACATCCTGCCCAACGTGCCCTTACATGGATCCAAAGCCCACTGTTCTGAAATAGCACTACCCAGGATACCACTGCACAGGGAGAGTTTCAGAGCTGCCCAGTCCCCAGCTGAAAGCAGCCCTGAAACTCATTCCAAAGAGAATGTCTGCACAGCAGGAGATACAGCAATTGGCATTTCACAGGAGAGGTGGAACAGAGAGCCTGGGGCTGCCTGCACTCCGGTAATCCCGGGGCTGAGGGACAATTCCAAAGCTGGCCAGGGGCTGACACTCAGCTTTTGCAGCTGTTCACAAGCTCTCATCCATCTCCTTCTCTATCACCTGCTGCCAGGGACTCCAGCATCCTTATTAAACAGAAAACAGTAGAGTTAGAGAAATGATTTTGTAACATTCTAGCGTTCAGGAGAAGGGGGATGCCAGGATCTAGCTGCCGCAATGATTTTCACAGAATCACGGCACGGCCGGGCTTGGAAGGGACCTCTGGAGATCATCTGGTCCAACCCCCCTGCTAAAGGAGGTTCACCTGGAATCTGCTTCAGCACCTCCAGAGCAGGAGACAATTCTATTCCTCCCACAGGACCCTTCCACTGCTCAGGAGGGAGCCTGGACCTGTGTGAGATGACACAGCTGATGGATCAGAACCAAGGTGGTCTCTAGGTTCTCTTTGTTACCTCAGCTGGAAGGCAGGGAGGAATGGTGTAGAGATAAAAGAAATCAGAGGATAGAAAAACAGAGAAGTGTTCCTATATTTCATCATATTAACACCCAAAGGGCTCGTCAGCAGATTATAGAAACATTCAACAGACAGAAAAATTGCCTGTAATGGTGATCAATATTTAAAGTTTACCCCTGGTCTTCTTGTGAGCTCATAAACAACTGTAAGGCTGTTTGAAAATGAAGGAAAACTAAAAAGTGTTCCAAACCCTAGAAACTCCAAAATGCCTGTGTGACTCAACCTCACTCACACATGCACACAAAAAGAGGGGTTTTGGCCCCAAATGAAGCACATGTCTTTTCAGTCTTATCCATTCTCAGACTAATCCATTAGTGGATTTGGGGCTGTTTCTTGGAAGATTGTGTGTTGGATATTGATAGGCTCCTCTTAGATGTGTCTGTGGCTACACTGCACAGATGGCTGAGGCTTTGAGCTACACCTCCCTGCAATCCCAAAAAATGAACATCAGCCCCTTTTATGAAAAGCACCAAAAGCCTGCAGGAGCTTTCCAGGCAAGCCCAGGATGGGGAACCCAGGTCCTGCCACCCACTGCCTGACACCCCAGACATGGATGTCCTCACCCTCACTAGTTACTCATGTATTTACAGAATTCCTGGGACATGCTGTGCTCTGCTCACACAGGTTATATTCCTTTTCTGAATAATTCCTATACTGAATAATTTCTGAATAATTCCTATACTGAATAATTCCTAAATTATTCAAAATATTCAAAATTCCTAAATTATTCAGTAGTATCTAGTCCCCTATATTAATGAGTAAAGAATTCATAGAGGACTCAGTAAAGGTGGCAGATGGTTAAGCTGTTCTGCCATTGTAACATTCCTGCTCACACAGGGGAGGTGACAACACTCACACAGCTCAGCATGTCAGGGTGCTGGACCTGCAGGGCTAGCATGATGAGAAGAAATCTAAAATCCAAGTATATCACAAATTCCCCTCTTTATCCTATACCAGAGATGCCATGTCTTTCCTTTGCCTGTTTTCCTTACTCTGCCAGGCAAAGTGGGTATTTCACTGCATTATTATTGAAATAATTCTCTTTTTCTTCTCACATACAGCATGGTTATTGAGTGTCTCTGGATCCTCCAGTGTTTTGCCTTCATCATAAAATGCCTCAGAGTGTCAGTGGGAGCAGCCTTCCAAAGGGAAAAGACTTGTGCAGGTGCAGCTGCAGAGGATGTGGAGAAATGGAGTTCTGCAGCTGGCTCAGAGCTCAGAAGAAGCTGGAGATGAGGCTCTCTTGAGCAGCTCCCCTGACTCTGCAGCTTCAGGGCGATGCTTTGTACAAGCTGTGTTTTCTGAGCTGTGATTTCTCTCTGCTCCAAGGCGGGAGACACCTCGTCAGCACAACAGCGAGGGGTCACCTTCCTTCTGTGCTGCAGAGAGGGGAGAGACCCCCGGCTGTTTGCTCAGAGTGTCAGGGAGCCAAGGGGCACAGAGGTTGCTGTGTTCACTCATGTCTGAGCTTTGGGGGGGATGGCTCACTCCAAGAATGCCACGGGACCCGCTCATACAGAAACCTGTGACAAGCAAGCCCCTTTTGTCAGTCGTGCTGACTGCCTGTGCCACCCCCATGGGAAATACAGGAATCCTAGGCTAAGGATGAGAACACAAGTCCACATTTATCTTTGGTATCTTTGTTTATCTTCTGTATCTTCTGCAAGAGACCTCCTGAGCCCCAGGAGCAGGGCAGCAGAGGGATTGCAGCTCTCAAACTCCCTGGCCTGAGCAGGCTCTGGCTCAGCTGCTCGGTGTATCCCTGGCTCCCTGATGGAATTCATCACTTGTGCATAAGGCAGTGAGAGTCCATACAAATAGTAAAAAAGTCCAATCTCATCCCTCAGCTTCCTTCCATTGGCAGTTGCACAGCATTTAGAATTTGTGTGCATCACTGACGGGGATCATCTCCAGGAGTTACCTTAGAGGTACACGAATCTACTTTTGTGGTATCTCATGTTTGTCAAAATGATCACAATAAATTAACTACAGGAGCCTTATGATACACTCAAATCAAGCACATAGTCCTGTCTAGTCCCAGAATTCCTAACACAGATGCAAGGACTGAGTAGTGAAACAGCATCAATGTGGAAACTGTTATGGAAAAAAAGGAGAAAAATGGAAGCGACTTCTGTGGTTGTACTGCTTCTCTTGTTTTCTGAGACACTGCCAAATCATGTTTGAAGATACTCAGAGCTTAAGACAAGTCTTTGGGAGCTTGTTGAAGTCTAGCATTTCTTTAGGTGACTAAGTATGGACATGAGCTCTTAAACAGAGGGTAAACATTCTCTCTTAGTGTGTATATCTACATTTTCCTTCCAGTTAAGAGTTTGGTGAAAGGCATGAAGGAAATGTGTACTTTTGTATTAATAATATCAAGAAGTGATGTAGAAAAAATCAGCACACAAAGCCCATCTCATTGTGGAAGCTTTTCTGTTCTTTTGAAATAAAAACGGCTCCGCTTATATCAAGGCAATAAAGAACTATAATAGAAATAGAAATAGAAATAGAAACAGAAATAGAAATAGAAATAGAAATAGCTCAGAATATGTATATTCTGCAAGACCTTGTTTACTCTCAATCAGAGTATTTAAAAGAGTTCTAACATAGGCACAATTAAATTGTCTTTGAATATATTATGTTTGAACAGGTCAGCTTTGTTGCAGAATAATATTAGAGTCCTTTGTTCAGTGTGACTGGGAAAAAATACTTAGTAAATGTACTGAAATGCTGCAAACAGGCAAGATCCCTCAGCTGTTGTTGGTTTTGGGTCTCTGATGGAACTTTTGAGATAGCCTCTGACTGGATGCAAATCAGGAAATAAAAGTTGGTGGCATCACATGATGTTTGTGAGGCGAAACATAGACATGAGTTTGATTTAGCACTGTGACTGAAAACTGCTGTCTGCACAATCCTGCATTTATTAATGCATGGATAATACTGACCTGGACCACACACCTGCTGCAGGAGCTGTATCTACAGCAAAAATCATCTGAGGCTGTCCTCAACTCCCTGAGTAAATGCTACCAGGCAATTTCAGGTTATTAAACTGATGTACCCAGTTTATATAGACATAAAAACCATCTAGATCTGATTTCTGAATGTCTTTGGATGTTGTGAAGTGCATCTGTTTCAATTTACTTCTATTTTCACGTTCTTTCCATGGAGGCCACATTCAGCATGTCCTATCTGTGATGGCTCAATTTCTTATTACTACAGAAATATCCAGACACCAGCAGAAGGCTTTACAGCCTCCAGGCAGCACGTTTGGAATCAGAGAAATAACTGAGAAACAACATAGAGAATGAAGAGAAATATGAGGAATATCTATTTTTAGAAGCTAAAATATATTTGCATTTAATTACAGTGTGTTTCTATCTTGTGCAATCCATATCCCCTACGAACATGAAAAGGAACAAGCTGGAGCCCATTTAAATGTGGTCATCTGGTGTGAATCTTTCAGGCAACTCATTCTGCCATCATGATTACTTTCCACTCTCACATGCCATTCAATATTGGAGGAAGCAAAATAGTTCTGCATGGTTGTGGTCTATCCAATATCAGTGTGTCACTGGGAAGTTAAAACCCCATCGAAGCCAGAAATGTAAATCTGCCAGACCTCCCAAGAGCACTGAAAGCTTCTTTTGCTCCCTCTGTGCTTTAAAATGTGGAGGAGATAACATCACATCTTTTGTATCTGAGAAATTGTTCTCTCTGCTCATTCCTAAAAACTTGTCCCTCTTTCAGTTTCTTCTTCAAAGGAGGATTGCTTTTCTGAACCCTCCTCCTTCCTTTTGAGCTTTCCTTTCATGGCTAGATAAAACTCAAGGTGTGCAGATACAGAAACTTTGTAGGATCCTGCCAATTTACCTGACAAGGTCCTGTCATTTTATCTGCCATTTTTTTAAAAAAACTGTTTTCAGCTAGTGAACTTATAAATTCCATTTATTAGTGAGGAAATGAAAATGTCTGCAGGTTTGGGGCTTTACATTCTTTTTAGTAACTATTATATGCATCTCATTTTACTGAAGTGATGTTATCCTGGTCAGCTTCATAGAGCTACATTAGGAAAGGCTGGGAAGGAGGAAACAAAGCGTGGCAATGAATTGATCACATCATAAATTATGTTTTTATGCCTGGGGAACTGGCTCCAACCAAGCTAGCAGAGAATTCTGGTGCCTAAACTGGAGTCTGTGAGCAGAAAAAAAGGCAAAACCATCAAAGATCCCTGCCTAGGAAAGAAGAGAAATGAAGAACATCTGAAAGGAACACCAGGAGCATGCTACAGTAAAGTAATTTGGATCTTCACGGAAACTTCAGCAGAGGCACTGCAGATTAGCAAAGAGGGGTCAGGTTCAGCACAGTTTGCACCCAGACTTAGGGGTTTTATGATCTTTTGCTGCGTATCTTTGGCTGAATAAAGGTGAGTAAATGGGGAAGAAGTTATTTCCCTGTCATTTTTCCAATCCCAGTGTCCCTGCCAGGTACGGGGAGCTCAGGTGGCTGCAGAATAAATGAACCCTTTGGCAACGGCCACAGAAGCTTCCTCTGGGGATGCTCTGGCCAGAGACTGGAGGAGAGGCCACAGGAGATCACCTGTGTCTGGGTCTGACACAGGGACTGTGCTGATTGTATCCTTCTAAGGTCCAGGAAGCAGCTTTCAGTCTAAGTCACAAAACTTCCCAGTAATATCTATCATTTCTGTACAATTATTCAGAGAACATCTAAGCTTGAATCAGGACAGTCACAGCAGTCAGGTGCTGAGGGAATTCTGTGAAGAGAGCCTTTCATGGATCAGGAATAAAATCACCAACTTGCTCCCCAGAACCTGTAGTTCATTTTCCCAAGTGCACGAGGCACAAACTGGCTCTGAGCACAGCAAATCTTCACCGCTGCCATTGGGAAGAGCAGATCACATCAGCTGGGGGCTTGCCAGGGTAATTCTGTGTTTAATGCTGTGAGCCAGTGGGGCAAATTCATGTCTTCTGTGATAATTCCATTAAAGATTTATCATTTTGATAAATCACAGCAGGCAAAGGTCATGATCTCCTGGGAACTGTGACTTCAAGCTGTTTTGCTCAGGATTTCTATATTTAACTTTACTGCTGAGTTACAGACATGTGCTTTGCCTCTCTTTTGGTTTCGTTCTTCTCTCACCAATTATTCTTGAAAACATTTTGGTGATTTATTCTAAAATATTTAATCCAGAGAATTACCTTCCCTAATATGCTTCCACCTGATCAGTATGCACTAGGGAGAAAAGATGAACTGGAGTAAAAATCCTTTTAGCTCTTTGGGTGTGTTTTACACAGTGGGACTGTTTGATACAAAGATGCTGCTGAGGACTGAGGGGGGTTGGGAGCTGCCATGGGTGAAAATTTGGGGAACATGTCTAGTTAAACAATCTGAGAATCTGTGTTGGAGGATTATCATCTAAAATTTGTCATTTGAGATATTTATTCATTATGCACAGGACATAAGAAGCTAAGTTCCTGTCACAATGGTGCTGTTGATCTCCAGAATACAAGACCCCATTATTGGCTGAATTTGGGGTAATTCAGAGGCAATTCTGGGGGCTTACCCTCAGTTCATGGCATTGCTCCTTCCCTCCCCTCCTCAACAAAGCAGGGCAGACAAGACTAAAACCAGTTTGTGGAATGGGTTTAGTTCCCAGCACTGGGAAAGTTCTGTCAGAAAGGGGCTTGGTGGGGCTGTGAGCTGCATCTCCCCGAGGGGTGCAAATGCACTCTGGGCTTAAGCTGCAGCTGTTCCTGGGGCCCAGCATCTCAGCAGGCAAGGAAAGGAGCTGGTGGAGCCTCCCCTTTTCCCTCTGCCCTTGAGGGCAAGGACCTGTGAGCCTGAATCAGAGGAGGCTGAGCCTGACCCCTCTGAGGCAGCACATGCTCTTGCCATGAGGGGATGGAGCACAGCAGGAGCACGTTTGGCAATGTGGGATCCGCCGGTAGGAACAAAATGCCATTTTAACCACTGAAAACACCAGAGTGCATCCAGCACGGCCCTGCCCCTGGGGACTGAGCAGGACAGCTTCAGCCCTTTCAAGAACAAAGACAGGAGAGACCTTGCTGCAAGAGCTCAGTGCCCTTTCACAGGGATCCTAGCAAAGGAGTGACTTTTTATTTATTTATTTTATGTCTCCAGCTCAGCTTTGATGAGAGGTTCCTTGACTTTTCTGTAGAGGCTGTGTTTCCTGTCTGAGATAATACTGGAGATGAAGACTGGCTCCTTCTCCTGTTTCCTTCCTACAGACCAAAAGGAGACCCTTCCAAAGTATGCAGCCTTTAACCTGGAGGCAAATACAGGCCCCACTTGTAGCCCTTCTCTCTTCTACAATGACAAGAGTTGCTGCTTGCAGGTAACAGTTTTCTATCTCATTTAATCCTTTCTACCTCCTTACTTCCCTTCTGTTATACCAATGAGGAATTGACTTTTATGCTTGGCTGCCTCTTGTGCATCACTGTGGCACAGGGGAGAGGTGAACACACATTTAGGCCAATAAATCAGCATGACTTCAGCAATCCTTGTTTCATTCAGCGTGGCAATCTTACAGCTCGTTCAGTTTCAAATGAAAGGGTGTTTCATGACCAGGTTTTAGATACACAGGATCAAATATGCATCTGTTTACGTATTAATTATTACTTTATTATGATATTATTTCTGGTACTGCTAGTATTGATAATAACAGTCACTCGAGAATCTCTCCACTAAGATGGTTATTGCAAATAGTGGGAAATTATACTGAATACTTCAGAGAATGCTGGGATAAGCCTTTTTTGGACATATTTTTGTACTGACGAGCTGTGAAATAAGACACCTTCTCTCACAGTATGAAATCCACATGAGAGACCTTATGGGCTGATGAATAATCATTATCATCATGTTTATTGGCCAAATATTAAGTCGGTAGCCTCTAAAAAATAAGGACAGAGCAAAAGCCCCACTAATTCAATGGAGGTGGAGATCCCTTCCCCTCCTGCTTCCTGACTAGCATGATGCTCCTTGGCCCATTGGATCCTTGGTTTAAGACACTTTTTTCCCTCCCCTGTGCCTTGTAATGTTCCTGTAATGTTTCTTTTCTGGTGATTTCTTTCTTTGTTGAAATTGTGAAAGCTGGAAATTTGTTCATATGGTTTAGTAACATTGTGAATTATGCATGGCAAGTTATAATTTTGATGTTACTTGGCATATTATACTTTTAAAAATTGGTGCTCCTTCACCTGTGATCTTAGCAAAACTCACAGGTGTTTTGGAAAAGTGTACTTTACTGTCTCTTCTGCCCTCTTATGGAGCTGCTCACACACATTAAAGACTCCATCCAACTCCATGCAGTGGGACATTTGCCACTGATCCATAGCACTTGGATCAGGCTCTTCCTTTGGAGGGAAAAGGTGACAAAGGCTTTATAAAGAGAAGTTTTGAGCAGGTTGGGGTTTTTGGTTTTGTTTAGTTGGTTGGTTTTTGTTTGGTTTGGGTGTTTTTTATTTGGGGGTTTTGGGGTTTTTTTTGAGAAGTCACTGTAGGTTATTCTGTCTTCATTTAAGAAAACAGTTTTTTCTTTGTGTCCCTGTTCATGAGAGTCTGGCCATGGAGTTCAGGTCCATGTAGCTGCCACTTCCATAAGAGCTAAAGGAAGCAGTCTTGTTTCCCTGTGAAATTCTCATCCCTTCCTCCTCAGTCCCAGTTTAGGGAAAACTGAGTAAATGTGTTGTTGCTGTTTGAGCAGCAGCTCCTGCTCAGATTCACTTTCTCACTGGAAGATGAAATTCCAAGGGTTCTGTTGCTTTCTGAAAATCTACAGCTCATGCTCACATCACAGTTACCTTTTCCCAGCTATTATCTTCTACCTTCTAGAGCTGAATTGTGACAAATGGGGGCAGGGGGAGGTCTTTAATCAGGCAGGGAAAAATTACCCAAGAAACTCCAGTTCGAAAATATTTGAAAATAATCAGGCAGGGAAAAATTACCCAAGAATCTCCAGTTTGAAAATAATGCAGTATGGCCAGGAGGCAACTTCTGTCACTAATTCCTCGTGCTCATGGTGACAGGTACGAGCTGTCCATGCAAACCTGAGGGACTCTGGTGGAAATCAGAGCATGCAAAGTGAATTGTTTCCCAACTGCAATATACTGTTGATCCTTGTAGGACATTTTCAGATGTTTTCTCTGGGCATGTGATATAGAAAATGGAAGCATGAAATGAAAATACTCTGTTTGGAAAAGCTGAAGATTCTGTTTGATAAACAGGACAAAAGTATTCATAAGACTTGAACATTCCCTTTTTGGGTCAATGCCTTGTCATTTTCTTCCCTTGGGCTAAAATCTCAGCATGTTTTTAGGCATCCAAGCCATGGCCTGAGCTCACAGATGGAGAATGAGAGGATGAATCTGACAGCCAGGCATTCTGTCTCCTCTGCCTACCTGTCCTGTCACACACGTGTGCCCACTGCTTTTGTGTGCTGGTTCTCCCTGCAAAAGACCAACACACACCAGGTATTTTGTTCCCTTCCAGTCTTCTACAGAAGACTGAGTTTAGTCCCTCAAAACCTGTTGAGGCTCAGATGCCTCCCCTGATTCCCATATTTGATAATGGCAGAGAAGCAAAGCCAGTGGAATGCGCTTTGCCATCATCCCTCCCTCCATCTGTTCCAAACTTCTGGCCCTGGTCCTGTCCAGATTTGGACATCCAGAGAAGAGAGATGCAAAACTGGGTCAGTTACCAAGGGCACTTGGTCCCCTGTGGATCTTTGGCTGCAGGAGTGTGAGGAGGAGCCAGGGTTCAAAGCAAAGGGCAGGGCATGGCAGGGCAGGGCTGTGTGCCCCTTCTCTGCACTGGCACTGCACCGAGGGCTCCTCTCCCTTCTGTGGGAAGGCTGAGCCCTCCACTCCTGTGGGAACAGCAACTGGAAAAGATCCATACCTGAATCTTATTAATGTTGCAGCTGAAACTCCTTCCTGCTATTTTATTCTTCCCATGGGACCCTGATTTCCAATCTCTTTTCCACAGAGCCCACGGCTTTAGGGGTACTTTGATGGCCACATCCTTGTCACCAGGCTGGGACCTCCCATAAGTCACAAGGAATAACACTTAGAGCTCTTGCTTCAGTTTCCACTGCTTCCACCTGCAGCAGTTACACTTCTGCTCTTACACTGCCAATGGTCCTCTTGTCTCCTGGGGACAGTTAGTGAAACTGGCTTCTTCAGTTGGTAATAAACTGGAAAAGAGCCTCAATATTTGACCTTTAGATAATTGGAAGGAAGTGGGGTAGAGAAAGAAAGAGGAGAGGAGAACTCTAAAGGACATTCAAAGTAAAGATCTCCTTCTCTGAAGTCATTCTGTAGCCTAAAATTAGCAGTGAGAGCCCAAACTGGTGAGCACTGGCATTTAAACTGGTGAGCACTGCTTTTAAACTGGTGAGCACTGGCATTTAAACTGGTGAGCACTGCTTTTAAACTGGTGAGCACTGGCATTTAAACTGGTGAGCACTGCTTTTAAACTGGTGAGCACTGGCATTTAAACTGGTGAGCACTGCTTTTAAACTGGTGAGCACTGGCATTTAAACTGGTGAGCACTGCTTTTAAACTGGTGAGCACTGGCATTTAAACTGGTGAGCACTCCTTTTAAACTGGTGAGCACTGCTTTTAAACTGGTGAGCCCTGGCCATGGGCCTGTGGCAGGGATGGAAGCTGTGCACTGCTGGGCTGTGTGAGTCCCAGGAGCTGATTGTGGAGCTGTGGTGTGACTCCAGGCTTTGCAGGGAGCAGGCTGCAGTGGGATGGCTTTATTGTGAACATTTGATCTGGATAAAATTCAATTGGTACTTACTGAATATAAAGGAGTGCATAATATGAAGAGCACACAATTAATGTAATTAAAGACTGGTACAGAACACTAGTTAGAAGTGTAAATTATTTTCAAGGATGCCTTTTACTGAAATTGAACTGATCAGTTTCCCAAAATTCAGAGACACACGCATACACACAAATCTGTTGTCATTTATGGACAATAAATTGCTAACATTACATTATAAACAAATCGTCTTACCCCTTTGGGCTTTATTTTCTGAGTCAGAACCCCTTTGCAGCCCTGCTCTGGAGCAGATGGAGCGCTGTCCTTGCAGTGGGAGCAGTCTGTCAGTTGCGATCAGACGTGCTGCTCGCTGCACGGCACAAAACTCAACCTGATGCCTCCTGCCCGGGAGAGCGCTCGGCAGGAAGTTCCAGCTGAGGTTCACAGTTCCAAAGTCCACAACCTTCTAATATTTTCAAGGTTTCATGTGTTTTACACAGGTCAACACATGGTCCGCTTCTCCTAAAAGTTCACCAACAGTTTAGCAACATCGCCAGCTCCAGGGCTCGGAGAGAGAGAAAAGTACATTTGTGTAAAATGACCATTGGTTTTGGAGCTTTCGTGGCCGAAACATTTTAGCAAAATCTCACCAGGAATCAGACTCAGCCATGAGAAGTACACAGGGCTCCCTTCGAGTCAGTGAAACAGTTAATTTACATCAGGTGAGGATCTGACCTGAATTTGTTTCACCTCTGATGCAGCAGTTCCTGAGCTGCCCTGCTCTCACATATGGAATCCTATCACTGCTCTATCAAAGATGGAATTAAAAACCTGCCATAACAAATGTGCACTATGCCCTACCGAGCTCTCGTGCTGACAAACTGCCTGAGGGGAAGAGCTTGATCTTTCCCTCAATGCGGCTTGCCTCTGGTGCTGAAGGTTTTATCAAAGAGCTGGGGAGAAGCAAGCCCTGGTGGAGCAGGAGAGGCAGCCTGGAGCATCGGCTTCCCCGGGCCAGCCCGCACGCTGCTGGAGCACCAGGCGAGAGATAGGCAGAGCAAAACACTGAGCACAGTTTGTTTTATGGTGATAGCAGCTCCTTTCTGCTGAGAATGTGAGCAGAGAGCCCTGCCCCAGCTGGTACTTCTGGGTGGTCCTCAAGGCTGACTTCAAATAGCGGCCAGGGCAGTGAAACAGCATGGAAGTGTCAGAGACATGAGGAACTCTGCTGAGGTCCTTATCAGCACACTGGCCGCCAGTTTTTGACCAGCTACACACTGAGGAGGAGCAGAACAAGCCACCATTCCTGCCCAAAAATCCTCAGGCAAGGGTGCATGTGAAAGAAAAGAATATGCAGGGCTCATTTTTTTTTAATAAATGAGTTCTCAATCACTGCCATGATGATCAAATGCTAACGAGAATCTTCACCCACTCCCCAAATATCTCAATCTCCTACAAAATCATAGCTGATAAAAGCATGCTGGTCTTGAGTGGTGGCAGGCCAGAGGATGAGCTTAGGAATTGTTTCTATGTATGAAACATCCAATTCATATATTCAGTTCTTTTTTGTTTGTATTCCTGCAAAAGTTTCCTCTATATCTCCTCATTTCAGCAGTCAGAATAAATTCTTATATGACCATTATTCATATTATTCAATAAACAAATCTGAAACCAACCTCATCAGAATGCACATAAAATAACCCTTGATGTTAACATGCAGAACATCACAATTCCCAAATGGATACTTTTACAAAACTGTAAGAAATTATTTTGCCTAAGGACTATATGCAGAGTCCCCAGAAATGGGGATATTTTTATGATTCACTAAGATTTACATCACGCCATAGGCGAGCCACAGATTTAATAAAACATATCAGTTATTTACTGCGGGCAGAAACCCTGCTTTCCTCGTGTGGAACAAATGTATTGTTTCAAAAGCACGTGGAAGAACATGGCTGCCTCTTTGTTTAGAAAATTTGCAAAGCCTTAAAGCTGGGGTGAAGTTGTCTGCTCATTTTGCTTGTGAGGAACTGGGCATATATGAGTAAAATAATTTGTGAACTTCAGCACTGCTTTAAACAGTTACAAGACCAAATATTGTATTGGGAATAGATAAAGAGATATTAAAGACAAAATGTTTTCATTCAAAAAAAGTACATAAAATCTGAAATTTTCAGCATTTCTTTTGCTGGCATTCCTTCATAATAATTCAATTTGAAAATATGTTATTTTCAATAATACTGCATTAATTTTAATAAGTTTTTTTTTCTCGGTGGGAGAACTTTAAATGTATCCAGAGTTCTTTCTGCACTGAAGGCTGAGATAGAAGGGAAAAAAAATCACCTGGGAATGTTAAAATTCAAAGACCTAAATGTATCTATGACATATTCCAGCTGCATACAAAATGCACTTAATCCTGTGCAGAGAACTTGGCATTCAAACCACCAGCCCTAATAAACAGAGCTCCGTGTTTCCATTTGCTATTAGTGCCCTTCACTTCTGCCTGCTGAGGGAAAGGTTTGTGTCCAGACAAAGCCTTTGCTGGGTGGAACAGCAGAGCACACTCTGTCACTGTTATCAGTGTCTTTCAATGTGGAACATATTTAACTTGACACAGGAGTAGAAAGAAAAGGAGAAATGGGACTTGTGAGCTGAAGTAAAAATGAGCTGAGCTCGGTGATATCTCTGAGGAGAGGCAGTGGCACCTTCAGTATCCCGGATCATGGAGGGAAAATGCCTTTGATTCAAGCACCGAGGCAAAGGCTGGATTTGGGGAGGGTCCTGCACACAGCAGACCCAAAACCAGAACCACCAGAGTCCCTGGCCGGCAGCAGAGAGCGAGTCTCTTCCTCCAGAGCTAAAATCCTCTTTTCTCCTGACACCCACGGAGTCCTGCAGCTCCTCAGGGGCAGTTCTGCAGAGAAACCAGAACACAAACAGTTCTGCAGTGAAACCAGAGCTGGCTCCCCAATTCCAGCCTCAGCTTCCAGGGAATCTCTGGCCAGTGAGGGCAATTAAGGCCAGTTAGTATCATCACAGCCCAACCAAGGCAATGTAAGTGTGTCTTGCCAGGAGAATGGCTTCAGTTCCTAGCCTGCCTAGCTGGGGGCTCAGAGGTTCTTAGTTAATAGTTATTGATAGCTTACAATGAGGGAACTGGAGTTTTAGGGTGATGTTTTCGTTTTCAGAGTTAGTCCTGTTTGTGTATCAGAATATTTATCCCTTGTCAAACTGAAAAAATTCTAAAATACAAAAAATTGTTTGGTGAGTTTTCCCACCTTACAATGTGGAAGCAACATTAATAAGCATTTAAGATGCCTTTCCAGGTATGCAGAGTTATTTTATTATTGTGCTTATACCTTCAGTTCACTAGCAAAATTCTATGTGTTCACAACATTTGTTTTTCAGGAAATAGAGAAGATTTGCTTCTTTCACTGTAACATAAGTTGAAGTCCCATATTTTGAAACAATTGAAACAAAAGAGGTTGTCACGTCATTGTATCTATCTAAAGCAGGAAATTGTTACCTGTGATGGCCTCAAAAAACCAAATTTCAGATAGGCTGACTGCTAAAGAAATGTGGAAATTATTTTATAACACCTGACAATGATCACAGTGTTTCTGGTGAAAAGGTATATACTTCAGTTTTATACTGATGCTCCTGCCACTACACAAAGTTAAAATGGAAGTTTAATAAACATTTTTAAACCAGTGAGGAGAGTGAAATAGATTTCAACTCTGGCAGTGCAGTGTGAAGCAGCTCCTCTTCCCCCCAGCTCTTTCCCTGTTATGCCACAGGACCAGGAAGGGAATTTGTGGTCATGGGTCCACCCAAGGGAGGAAAGGCAGCAAGAACCTCAGAACTGGCTTTGATTGTTGCATGAATTGCACCACAAAATGCATTCATTCCGTTGACAAGGCGTTCAGAGCAAGAGTTCAGCCAAACAAGGCCCTGCTCCTCTATGTGCTTTTTACCTGTTTTTAAGGCAAGAAGGTGCCTCAGGGATGTCTGAGACTTGTCCTGCTATGGCACAGGCTCTGTCTCCATGTCTGGGACCCAGGCTGTCCCCAGGGCTGGCTCTGTCCCCAGGCAGTGCCTCCAGCCCGTGCTGCTCTCCCAGAGCTCAATTCCTGACTCTGAAGGTGCGGAGGGACAGACAGACAGACAAAACCGCGGGAGTTTGGGAGCTGGTGAGCGGTCTGTGACCTCTCACAGACCCAACGCCCCCAAAGTCTCAAGGCTCTGGGTGTGTGCCTTTGTTTCCCAGAGGAGGGACAGCAGAAGGAAGGCAGAGAAGCTGCTCAGTCTGGGTACCCCTGGCCCCTGTGCCACAGCTTAACCAGGGGCTCCAGCACGCCACCTTCAGCTCCCGAACTCATCCTGTGATTTATTGCCACTTTCTTTCCCCTTAAAGAGAAGTTTACTGGTCCCACACTAATTTGAGATTAGCAAAAGAATCTCAGGGCTAAGAACTTCACAGCTTTCATCGTGAAAACAAAAGCTGCCAGTGGTGGAAAACTGCATCGTGAGAAATAGGAAAAGCCAGTTTCACACAAACTTGTTTTGGGTTTTTTTTAATTACCATGACATCTTTGAGAGTGAAAGTTAGCAAGGCTGGATTGGTCTCCTCAGTGCCAGGGATTAACAATCCATGAGTACTTTTACATGATCCACTTTTATCTCTTTACAGAGGTGTGGTCTGGCCTTATAAAATCCCTGTTGAAACCACATGAATAACGTCTAGATTGGTCCTTTGTTATTGAGAAATATTTTGGGGGTCTGAAATTCTGTGCAGCATAAAGATTACCTGTCTGATTAGTGAGCATCAGCTCTTTTTAAGAATGCATTCTAATTTTGTCTTGATTTCTAAAGCCCAAATATTGTAACAGTTAACTTATTATACATTCTGCTGATGTTTATTTGTAAGTTTCGTAGGATTGCTGTTTCATGCTTGATCCTATACTAATATTTTGGGGGGAAAGTTAAACAGTTGCACATTAGGTTAATTTTAAGTGCAATATATCCTTCCCAAGGCCATGCTTTTTTAATTTTAAAAAACAAACAAACAAACAAAAACAACAAAAAAACCCCAAAAATTAGGGACAGGAATGCGTCTGAATGTGACTGGCTTGGAACCTGAATTTCTTGGGCTTAATTAAAATAAAATATCTCCCATTGATATTTTAAAGCTTTTGAAGTAAACAACAGCATTTCCTATTTCTATAGAATGAGGCCATCCCTCTCACAGATGATGGAAATCTTTCACATTTGTGTAGTTTTGTTGTATTTAATGAATGAGCACCAATCTGAAGGGCTCTCCCTGGACTTCTGCCCTTGCTGCCATCTCCTGCCATCCTTCTCCCAGATCCCCTGCAAGGCCCTGGAGCTCTGTCGCTCTTAGGGGCATTAAAAATTTCTTTGCAAGTCCCCTTTCCACAAAACAAAGTATTTGTTAACATGTTGTGTTTGCAAGCAGCATTCAAAAGTCTTTATCATAATCAAAAAGCTGTAAGTAGCATTTGGTAGAAAGGAAATCTCTGCAGCTCGGGAGACCAAAAGTGACAAAATTCGGTGGAAACACTTTAGTGTTTCTGAACTTGTTTCCTGTCAGAGTCGGTAACTGGCATGGCTGAGATGCAAAAACAAACAGAAAAGCTCCCAGACTTTGCTCTCGCTTAACCATGAGGTGAGTGCAGTTTTCGTGTGCATCTTTTCAGGCCTGCTGGCGAGCATGGCGTGAGGGGATCCTGCTGGGGTGCTGAGGGGGCCGGCCGCGCTCGGCTCCAGGCGCTTCTCTGCTGCGGGAAGGTGAAGGGATTTACCGGCTGTGTTTTCCTGCCGTGCCGGCTGTAAGTGACACAAACACAGAGCAACAATTAGCAGTGCTCCGAGGAGTGTTGACGCCGATTCCTGGAGGAGCTGATTTACTCCTGTCAATGAACAACGCTGAGCTGCACCCAGAAACAGCGAGGGCTCGGCTGCGAGCGCCTTTGTTCGCCAGTGCTGCCGAGTGTCTCTCCATCTGGCCTGGCTCCTGGGAGCTCTATGCTTATGCCCATTGATAAAGGCCAGGTGGGCACGTTTTGTGAGCTGTCTGTCACCTCTGCAGAAATGGGACGTGGCTGCAGTGGAGAGAAAAGCAGGAAACAAAAGGGGTGGGCAGGGGAGCAGAATTCCTCTCATTCCCAGCCCCTTCTCCTGTTCAAGCTCAGCAACACCTGGATGCTGGCTCAGTAATGCTGCTCTGGGATTCCCTGGGAGCTGCTGGGAGTCTCTTTCATCAGGAAATATCCCGAGGGTGCTGGGTGAATGCTCTCCCACTGCTCGGGGAGATGCCTGTGCTAATTGATCCGTGCTGCCCAGCAAGGGCTGTGTGCTGGGCTTTGTCTGACAGCCCTCCTCTGAAATGACACATTCTCCTTTGCAGGAGAGGATGTCCGTGTGGTGTGTACGGTTACTGGCTAGTTGGTGGTGTTAGTCTGGTGTTTGTAATAACTTCAAGTCACTTTTCTCACAGCTTGCTGGATGCATTAGCTCAGTTTTGTACCATGGGAGTCCCTGTGTCCCTGTCAATTAAGTGTTTCCACTTAATTGAGATGAATTGTGTAGGACAGAAGGCACTTTGTGCTCTTTGTCATAAAATATGCATCTAAAACTTAAACCTGGGATGTTTCCTTACAGAGCACAGACCCCGGGGCTTGTAGTAACTTTTAGCTGCTCTTCTTGTCAGCATTGTTATTAGTGACATCTCTGGCCTCTTGGACAAAAACACCCAAAAAACAAAAACCTGACATTCCTAAATACAGCAGTAAGATGCAGAAGGGCATTTCACAAAATGCCACTTCAGTGATGATGAGGACGTGAATGTTGTTTCTGTCCATCGCTTCCTGAATCCGTGTTTTAGCAAAGGGAGCTTTGCCAAAGCAGATTGGGTCAAGCCTCCTTGGCTGCTTCGAAGATGGTGTAAACTCCACTGAAGGAGGTGGCTGGTACTCGCATTTCCAGTGTCACTGCAGCGAACAGGTGGCTATTTACAGCACTGTTTACTAAAGAGGCACTTAGGATAGTGTTTGCTAAGAGAGCAGTGGAGAGAGAAAGCAGCCAAATGTTTTGGTTCCTCTGGAATTCGTCCCTTGTCAGCCTGGGAGGGCAGTGGGCTCAGAGAGACCAGGGAGGCTGCAGATTTATTCCCCTTCCCCACTTTCCCCGCTCAGCCCCCCAGAGAACAAGTGGTGTCTTTTACTCTGCTTGTGCTGAGGGGATCCTTTGCTAATCAGCTGTAGTGGAAAGCAGATGATCCTGTCTACTCCATAAATTCTCACTGAGACTTCACTGAGGGCTAAATGGAGCTTCATTACACACTGTTTACATATTGCAGGGATTCCTTGAGAGGTTATTGCTGGTAATTCTCCTTTTCTATAAAAAATTTGCAGGTGTTTCAAAACTACTGGGAATAAAATGTGTGTACTTATCAATGTTCTATGGAAAACGCCTGAAGAATCTGAATTTTCCTAAGCCTCAGGTATTCATCTATGAATTTTTAAAGGTTATGGGGTGATTCAGGTGAATTTGTATCCTTCTCTGCTTGTAAAAATAATTTTGAAACAATGTCTGACTTGTGTTCAGTGGGAGAAGCAATGGATGGATTGCATCTTGCAGAGTATCTGGCACTGCCCATTGTCCTTAACTCTCTAGTTTTGAAAGCACATCCAAGTGTTTCTGAAATTTAAAGTTTCCACTCTTTTTCCTCCTTGATAGATAGAAATAATAGATTTCAGATACATTTATTAATGTCGATTTTGAATGTCATAAAAATTGTGTTACTTCAGTGTTTTGTTAACTCTTGATTATTTTCCCCATTTCTAGAGATTTATGGGTTTCTGTAGAGTGCTTGACAAAAGTTCAGGAGCTCCTTAGGCACTGTTAGGTTCGGGAGAGCCTTTCCATCTCTTTCTGTAGGGCCTGAATCAAGCCTATAGCCTGTGTTTTCAGCTCCTCTGAACCTAAAGGACTTTCAAATCTTGATTGCGTGTGAGACGGAACTGAGGAAATCCTAACTGGGAGTCTCATCAAAACCACTGGAAATGCGTGTTGCTGTCAAGGCAGAAAGGCTGTGAAAAGCTCGCTCTCAGTCCCGGCCTCTTTGAACATCTGAACATTCGTTTCTTACATGGAAGCAGTGAGTTTGCAGACAAGCTTTGCTTTGCAGTAGCTGGGAAACTAATCAGAGCCTGAAGTCTTGCAAGTGAGACATTTGAGCAGTGTCTTGAGCCAGAGGGGGAGCACATCAGTAACTGTTTTCATTGCTGCTTTTTCTAAACAGGAAGAGTGATTAAAAATTAAGAACACTGCTTACCATTATTTTCCTTCTTTCTTTTTTTTTCAGAAAAAAAATCCTCTGTTCTAGCTGTGGTGTCCTGTACATTGGATGAAGACTACTTAGAGCAAGAGTGTCACAGTTACTTCCATTATTTGAAAGCTCACAGCTTATTTTAGTTTGTTGTACTGCTCACAATTAACTTTATTCCCTTGACAAGAGCGGCGAAAAATTTCATAAATGTCTGCTGGACACACAAATTAAAATTTCCCTTATAATGAGGTGCTCGGCACATAACTGAGGCCAGTTAAGAGGGAGATGAATGGCCAAAAGCCGTGGGCTAAGGGCAGCCCCCAGGCACGGGCTCAGAGCAGAGCCCTGGGAAGCGCTAGAGAGCTGGCTGAGCCAGGAGCACTGCAGCACTGGTTTGCTCCCAGATAGTCCATGGAATTGCCTGGTGTCAGAGCAATACTGTAAAACAGACTTGCGACGTGAGACCCATGAAGGAGGAGATCTACTTTCAGTGTTAGACGCTAACTGAGGTCAAATCACGGCACTGGAAAGGTAAAAGCAGTGTCAATTCGATTTCCTAATGCAGATCCTACTGCATTTTATTGTCAAAATTAGATGAGCTCACCTGTTACTGGCTAGATCTCAGTTTCCCAGGGGAAAAAAAAAAAAAAAAAAAAAAAGTATAATAGCCTCTTTTTTAAAGGAAACTATTTGGTGGATACAAAACCAAAAAAAAAAGTCTGGTTTACAAGACCTGGAGGCAAACTGCTGGTTACCCAGGTATTGTCAGCATGAGCTGGATTTCAGTTTTGTATTCATAAAAAGAAAAGGCACAAAAGGCACTGGGAAGATGAAGATGTGCAGTTTGTGTGGTCAGTTAGCCCAACACACTCAGGGAGCAGTGTGATTGTGTTTTTAAGATAATGCCCATGTAATCAAGAGTAGCACATAAGATTGGGTCAGCATTCTGCAGCTGATTCAACACCCTGCTGTCCCCAGTAGAAAATGAGCAGGTTTGTGCCCCCAGGCAGTTATAAAATAAACCCTGGAAACGACCAGTGTACATACCTTCAGTTTGAATAGAAACAAAGTAAAATCAACTGTAAACTGAGAGAGATTATTATCTTACGTAGTTGCCGTGTCTTTAATTTCGTGTTTATGCTGGAATAGTGATGCCTGGTGTGCTTACTGGAGGATCAGGATCCTTCCAAAGGGTTTGAGATCAGCATTTAGTTCTGTGAAAGTCTGGATTAACACACCATTGCCATGAGAAAGGCAAAACTGGTTTGGAAGCAGACTCCATAGAAAACCAGCATAAAAACGAGACCCCTAGCAAATGTGAAACATGCTGTTAGATTTTGGGCCTTTCAAAGACATGTATTTTGAGATAAATGTGCAATAAAGCCTGTGTTTAATCTAGGAAGAGGAGCAGTGTTCTACTGGTAAAAAGCAGAAGGAAAATAAATTGCATCATCTATAACCTTTGCAGTCATAGGCCCAGTGAACAGAACATCAAAACCAAATGTAAGGAAAACAAGCCTCTGTGTTCAATTTACCTAGTGATATCCGGCCTTACAAGAAGCTTTAAGCAGATTCATTCTTTAGCTGCAGTGTGAAAAAATCAGTGCTGAGCTCAGTCTTCAGTGGATGAGCGTATCTAGGGGGAAAAAAATTGCTTAAAGCCAGATCCAAGGTTTGTCAAAGTGACTGGAAATAGTCCCAGAGACTCCAGGGACTGTAGATCAGGCTCTCAAACATGTAAATGAAAGTTTGATTGCTTTGGGTGAGCAATATTTCTGTTAATCATCCAGCAAAAGAGATTTGATTATTTGGAACAGTAAAACAGCCATTTGGTTCCTGACAGAATACAATACATGTTTGAGCATATCAAATGTGTTTGGAGTTAGGGAAGGAAGAATCTCGAGATGTTTGGGTTTGGTTTGGATACGCATCCAGAGCCTGCGTGTTTGCCAGAGCTGCTCACCCTGCACCAAGGGCTGCCTGGGGAAGAGCAGCCCTGCCAGGCTGCCCAGAGCCAAGGGGCCAAAAGTGCCAGAGCAGCCAGGATGCTGGGAGAGGAGCAAGGAACTGCCTGGGGGCAGAGGCTTTTTGGAGTGAGCAAGTGTTCTTGGGAGAGAGCTCAGCTTTCCACAACCTTGTGTAGAGAGAACAGCTTGACTCCAGCCCTGCTGCCATGCAGGAGGTTCTGAGGCCACTGTCCCCTTCTGGCACACCCTCCTGAGGCCACTGTCCCCCTCTGGCATACCCTCCTGAGGCCACTGTCCCCCTCTGGCACACCCTCCTGTGCCCACTGTCCCCCTCTGGCACACCCTCCTGAGGCCACTGTCCCCCTCTGGCACACCCTCCTCTCCTGCTGCTGCCCTGAGGCTCCTGCAGGACTTTGGGCTTTGGTGGTAACACGGAAATTTCTGGTCTGGAGTAACACGAAAATTTTTCAGGTCTTTGCCCTCAGTTTCCTTTCAGATGTGTGTATGAGCATGGGGGCATGGAAGAGGGATGGTGGAGAGCAAAATCTGGAATTTTCTTTACGTTCCAACCCTGCCCAGATTAGGTTCTTCCCTAATTTGGTTCGATGGCTCTGTTTTTTCTCCTTGCTGGGTGCTTGAGGATGTAAGAAGTGCTGATGTCCTTCCCTTACTAAAATTAGGAAGCTTCAGTTTTGTGTCCAGGAGAATCTGACCATGGTTAGGCATGGTGAAAACTGGGAGGTGTGAAAAACTGATGCGGAGACAAAACTCCCCATGCCATGCTTGCCTGGTTGCTGCTGGAAAAAATCCTTACTGCAGGAGGAATAAAAAATAAGGAGAATGAAGCCTTCAATGCATAGTTCAAATGATTTTTTATTCTGCTGCCAGTGCAAAATACCAGTGATTTTCTGCTCGTGAGAGGGCTCGTAGGAAATGGTACCTCAAGGAGCTTGTGTTGACAAAACATCTGAATTCCCATTTTCCATTGAGGTGAAACTGGCCAGTGGAAGAACTGACATACCTTAACTCAGAGACTGTGCCTGCAGTCCTGTCTGAGTGTGTGCACTCCTACTAAATTTGTCACTCAGAGCTGGGAGGGTGAGTCTGACAGCTCATGGAGCTCTGTCACAGCCGCGACAGAATCTGCACCTGATTTAGAGAAGTTCTGCTCTTCTGAGAATTCCTTTCTCAAACAGAAACCACCCAGATAAATTTTATTTGATAGCTAATTAGAGTTTAAGTAGATAAATATGCACCTAAGGACAGTGGATTAACCTGAGGATATTAAATGAAAAATTGGTTCCTTAATTCCTTTTGAAAAGGACCATAAAAAGCATCACTCTGAAGACAGCTGTCATCTTTTATCGGCCTGGGTGCATGTGTGGAGTTTTTTGTTTGTTTTTTAAGGGGAGGAGTAGAAGTCTTTTTTGGCAAGGTTTCTTTGTCTGAGAATCTCTGATTAGGAATGTTGTGCTTTAGTTATCCTGGTGCCTGGTGCTGGGCCAGGATTTCTCAGGATGGAGGATGTTCACAGTGGTGGTGTGCTTTTTGCCTCTAGCAATGGTTTTTCCTAATAGGGCAAGCTCAGAAGGCTCCTTACCATGAAGGGAATAATGGGAAAGGAAGTTCCAGTGGGATTTTTTTTTTGTTTGCCTTTTTTAAGGAAAGGAGACGGAGACAAAGGATGGAGTTAATATAAAATCCTGCTCTCCAGTTAGCCTAGGAGATGACCTGCAGCTTTTGGAATTACGGTATGTTCAAAGATATGTCACTGAAATAATGTAATGCCACAGACATTAGGCCATAATGACCCAAAAAAGTATGTGTTTAGTAGTTTGCAGCTGGAGTCGAGGAAGGAGCAAAACCGCTCGGAGCGAGCCAGAGCTGCACACTCTGAAAGCCATGATTGCATTTGGACCCTGCCTGGGGAAACACCCCCAGCCAACTGTGGGCCTTTGGCTTCGATTAAATGCCACAGGATCAGTGGCCTGCAAGGGTGCAAGGAGAGCTTGGACTCTTGGATTTCTGACTTTTTATGTAGCTATCAACTCTCATCTGAAGGATCACAACTGTAGCTCCCATCAGTGGTGGTCTGGAATTTTACAGGGTGGGGGTTTTGTTTGGTTGGTTTTTTTGGAGTTTTTTTTAGCAAAGAGAAAGGACTAGTGAGAAAAAGGAATTTATATGGATCACCCAGAATAGGTAAAGGTCTTCTGTATGTCCTCAAATACTTCCTGGTGACCATGAGGTCTAAATGAGCATTGCTGTGTGCTCAATAGCTTACTGCATCAGAGATTAATTCATGTATACCTTAAATTTCAAGAGTCTCATGAGGCCTTGTACTGTTGTTAATCTTGCCTGTGCTCATCCACACAGCCCTCTTGGTGGAAGCAGCAGTGTGAAGAGCTGAAGTCTCTCTTGGTGGCACCGCAGCTTTCCTGGTGCCTGCCTCAGCACGGGGCAAAGCCAGGGATTTCAGGTGTATTAATTGTTCTAACAGCCAGATGATTTTCCTGACAGGGCATCTACCTTTTCTGGTGTCTAATTTACCAGTGCTTGGCATGATGCCGCCAAGATTTAACATCAAAGCTTTTGTTTTAGAGTCGGTTTTTTATCTCCGTATGTTGTCTTACTCTTCCTCAAAGCAGTTTTAGGTGTCTACCTCACAGCACCCATGGATTGCCTGTCCCTTCACCTAATGGAGTCTTTCTGCTCTTGTTTGTAAGTGAAACCAATGTTCCAACACTGTTGCCTTCCTTGGTGCGAGGTGGGAATCACCTCATGTAGATTTGAGGTGTTTCAAAGCACCTGCCACTGCCCTGCTCCACAAGTGAGTACAAATTTTCGTTTGAAGCTTTTGCTGGAGAGGGCTCTGGGTTTTACCGAGCCCCTCAGTTTGTTCCAGAGGCATTTGCTGAGCTAATAAGGTACCATCTAGTCCTACAAACTGGCCTGTTTTCCTGTATCTAATCACACTTCTCAGCAGTTAACCCTAAAGTGAGGGCAGTATGCAGGATTAAGTACAAAAGTGGTCTTCATGTGGCTAAAAAACATCCACACTGGCTTTCTTTTTTTTGCCCTGGAATGTTAATGCTGTGGTGTTTGGGTGTTTTGAACACAAAATGTTTTTCCTTTCCCCCACGGTAGTCTGGTCTCCGTATGTGAAGCAATTCCAAGGATAGTCTGTTCCAGAACATCTTTGGTTAATAAGAAGCTGAAAGATAAGCCTTGTGATAATTGATAAGTCATTAGCAGGACTCTAGTTCATCAGATAAGGCAATTAATGGTTTCACATTTCCTAAAAAGTGGCAGTGTTGGGCTGAGTCGCTGCAAGATGTAGGATGAGGAATTGTTTGGTGATCCAGTTTGAATGCAGGACAGATTTATATCCCATGTAAACATCCACGTGTTTGTTTCTGCAATCCATACCTTGGCCTTCCAACCATTTTTATTGACTTTGAGTACTCAGTTGAGTGCTTGTGTTATGAAGAATTTGTATTTCATTCACTCAGATGTTGTACTGCAGTATCTGTTGTCTGTTCTCACTTCTCTTACGTGTGCTAATAATTGGGCTGTCACAAGGAAGAGGTGTTTCACTGTTTTCACTGTGTAGGTGTTAGAAATATGGATTATGATTTTAACATTGTGGTATCAAATTAGTCCATAACTAGATTACAAATAACGAAAAAAATTCAGAATTCATTCAAAATTTCTTAGGAATTTATTTATCAATTTGAAAATCAATTTTTTTCCGCTGGTTAGAACAAAAATTTTCACCTACTTTGTATGGTACAAAAGTTCAAAAGACTGTGAAGACAGTAACACAGCTTAACCTGTATATTCAGAGTTCTTTGTATTGGTGCTGAGAACTTTAGTGAGAATTGTGCTTCGAACACAGGCAGGTTGAAGTGCTGCATCTTTGAGGCAGTGTTGATCGAAGAATTGGGTCTTAATTTCAGAACAACAATTGAACAGAACAGCTACAGAATTACAGTTTTGGTGGAGAGCTTTAGTCTTGCAATATTATTTCTAGAAAAAGTCACTTTTGTGGAAGTGAGGAAGTTAGGAGGGAGTTCCAAGATGCTTTGTGTCAGGAGGTTTGGTGGGATTGACCGTGTGGAGCCCGGGAGCCACAGCAGCCACTTTGACTTTGTGGTGGAACTGCTGCCTCAGTTCTTCCCTTCTGTAGAAGGTGATTAGGAACAAGGACAATAAATTGTTTTGGGAGTCTTTTTTGCTCCCTGGTTTTGTGTTATAGCAATCCCAGCTGGGGTTTAAAATGCAGATGAGGGCTGGAACTGCAGCTCAGCCTCCCAAAGGACCAGTCAGAAGCTGTGGCAGGTCCCTGTTCCTATGAAGATGAGTGACCCTTGCTGTTCTGCCTCCATCCAGCCCTTCCACCTTCTCCTGAGAAATGTCCCTGAGTGTTTCATACTGGAGTTGATGAATGAGTGTTCCATATTGAATAAAAATTCCTACTGACTCTTAGTCTTACTTGTTTTGGAAAAGACTCCACAAATGGCACATGAATTCCTGGCTTACAGCAAGGCAAAGATAAGAGAGGAGATAACATCCCAGCTGAATTGAAAGATGAACTCTGGAGGCATTGCTGTTGAAAAGCAGGTTTATTTTTAAGCTATTTCCCTCCATCCATAGGGGTAAGAGCATGCTGGACCCAGCAGGCAGGCCAGGAGAATTGTGGCACTGAAGGCTCAGTCCACACCGCAGTGCCTCAGTTTGAAACGCCCCTTTGGGAATCCCACAAACATTATTTTGTTCAAATATTGAGTAATTTTTGTATGAAAAATATTATGGCCACCTACTATACTATGGGGAGATTTTCTGGGTATAGAACTATGTACCCAGAATTAATTCCTGTAGCTGCTTTAAACCTGTGTCTTTGAGAGTACAAAATCCCATCTGGTGCTCTGTGCATCAATCTGACAGGCCCAGCACATAAAGCAGCGGGGAAAGTGGGTCCCGACTGCACAAGCTGCTGCTCTGCCAGTGTGAAGTGGAGCCTGTGTCCAGAGGGTAGATAAGGATCATGCTCTTATTAGCATACAGCTTAAGGAGTTAATTGCAGCGCTTAAGAGAGCTGATAGCATCTCAAACTACAACCCTGAAAGTGTCAGAGGAAGAATAACAGTAATATGACTGTTTGATTTAAAGAGATGGGAACAGTCCTCTGCTGATAAAAGCCAACATCGCTGGTGTTGCCAGAGCTCAACTTGCTGTGCAAAGCCATGTCAGAAGCTACTGGGAAGAGCTGTTTGAAGCCTATGATAGCTGGAGCCCACTAATGTATGTCTAAACATGTGTTAAAGCTCCCTTTGATTCAGTATTGAAGCCACAGCTGTCACATAAATTATAACAACTTATTTTTATAAATACTGTACTCCTGAGATCATTCCTTTTGAAAAGCTTGGAACATCCTAAAGAAACAGACAACTGAAAGGTGGCAGAATCTGCCCCTGCCTTACTAATTTTGAAATGCAGTTCCGAAGGTGATATTCCAGTTTGCTATCGGTCTGTCTGTAAAGCACATTGTTTGGGCTGTAATATAATACAGTTCCATTCATCTCAAGTGATGCCTATGAAGTCATTTGCACAGCGCTGAGGGCACCAAGCCTCCTGGTGCAGGGGGTGAAAGAGAAGGCAGAGAGGAGCACAGGGTGGATGGAGGTGTTGGTGTTACTAAAAACGTCTCGGGGTCTGTCAGGTCCAAACCTGTCCCTGGGAAGTCTGGAGACAGAAGTGTAAACACTGACTCTTAACTCTTCACGGAGCTGAAGTGTATTTACTGTACTCACTGACAGTTTCACTGCAGAGAAAACAGGAAGGAAAAACAAGAAAATACTCTCCTACTTAAACTCACAATTTGTAGCAGCCACTCTTGGGCCATCCCAGTTTCAGGTCTTTGTGGCAAATCTCGGTGTCACCATTGCCCTGTTACACCAGCACGCAGTGACCTGGGAGCAGCGGCTCCATCCTGCTGTCCCTGGAAACCAGGAGGGCATTGGCAGAGTCACAACTCCTTCCCAAGGCTCCTCCTGGGCCAGAGCAGCTGGCTGCCACCCCTTACACAATGCTCGGTGTCAGCCTGCAGCAGAAGAGCTTTGAACCTTTTATAACCTTGGAACCTTTTATAACCCTCTCACTGCAGTAAGGCAACACTTCCTGTTCTAATCGAGTGCCTAAAATAAAATTTTGCTCAGCCTAGGACTGTGTAAAAATTAAAAAGGCTTTCTGAAGCCTTTTTTTATTGCCTGAACACATTTCTAATTAATGAGGGAATAACGTCCTTAATCATTTTTTTCTTTCCAACACAGACAATTCCTGAAATTTCCTTTTTATTACGGAGTGCTTGAGGCAGTGAGTATTCTCAGTGACTTCTGCCGCTCTTCTCTTTGCATCTGGCAGATCAATTGGCACGGAGGAGTCGCTGGAGCACTGCTGTCACTATTTAATCCTCAGCAAACACTTGCAGGAAGGTAGCAGGGAAGTGCCCGAGCCAGCTTCAAAGAGTGTCACTGGAAGAAGAAATCCAGGTCTTTAGAGCAATTAGTGACAATAGAGGCACGCACCTGTGGAGGGGAGCTTTGCCTCAGAAAAGCTGACCTGAAACACCTCTAAGCACCCAGGATTTCTAGTCTCAGGTTTGAGGAGCTGACAGAAATGACCTGCTCACCTCTGAGCCGGTGACCTACAGGTGGGAAGGAGTATTGTTAGAGGCATGTAAGCAGAATGTAAGGCTGTGTTGTTTTGGTGTTTAAGCTATCCATTTCATCTTGGTGCAAGAATAACAAAGAGGTGCTCTGCCTGATGAAAGGCAAAGCTGCACTTGAGTTAACTCAGCTACAAAGCTAATTTCTGTAAATATTTTTACAGTCTGCATGGTGGAGATGTGTTAATTCATCTCCCAAATCAAAACCCAAGTCAAGGATCTTAAGACTCCCACTGTCTTTATGTGTGTTCTGTAGTCTCTAAGCCTTTTTAAATTGGAGTAACACGATTTTGTTAAAAAATTAATAATGCAGAAGTCTGACTTCAATGGCAGGAGCTTCAAGACATAATGCAGTTCAAGACCCTCGATTCTTGGGGACTGTGTTACCAGAGCTCAGCAAGGCACTGCCGGGGAAGCATGTGGCAGTGAAGCTCTCTGCGGAACAGCTCCTTTGGGAGCTGCTGCTCATTCAGGAGCTATTGACAGCCAAAAGGCAGAGAAGTCATGAAGCACCTTCTGACAGGAGCTGGGAGCAGTCAGCTGCCTCAGTGTGGCACATGCATGCTGGATGTGAGTGGCATCAACACCCCAGGAGGCACAGGAGCAGAATTGCAGGAGTGCTGCGTGGCCAAATGGGAAGGTAAGAACCATCACTGCTTCCTTCAAGCAATTGAGGTTGACAGAAACCTCCTAATGATCCCCACTGCCAGATTTTAAATTGGGCGGGAGGAACGGGGAGGAGGAAATGGATGACCATGGGGAATTTGGCCAGTGGCATGTTTTAGGATGGGATAAAAATTATGAACCACTGCGATAAACAGCGTGAAGAATCTCTCTGTACGTGCCAACCTGCAGTGTTTGCTAGTAAAATGTGTGTTTGTCTCTAGAGAAACCAGTGGGGATGCAGAATTCTCAGTAACTGCTGTCCCTGGGGAGGCAAACAGGCTGAGCATGGGGAGCCCTGCCACGCACATGGCTTGGGGCAGTGCCAGGAGATGCCAACGTGAGGCTGGTCAGGGTCTGGAACCGCATGAGATTTGTTGCAGCAGTTGTTTGAAGTAGATTTTAAATGCTTGGCAGGGCGGCTGGTCATTGCTTCGTGCATACATGCTTACAGATAGTGTTCCTCAGAATCAGCCAGTAGAAAGTTCCAAGGGTGACAGAAGGATATTTATCCAAGAAAAAGGAAAATTAGTTGAAAATACGCTTCCAGAGTCCAGTATTTCTTAGCCTTGTAAGCCCACAGCACCTTGCACAAAATATTTGGTGTTTTTCAGCAAGAAGTCTATATTTTTTATGTGGCAACTCACTGGAAGGGATAAAAGACTCACAGTGTGTATTAGTGAGTAAAATTTAATTTTATTTAAGCATTAGCTACCAGTTGCTGCCTAGAAATCATGTTCCAAACTAAATTAAAATGGCAAAAGTGTACAGCATCTGTCTTCCCAAAGAGTTACCAAGTTTTAGAGGATACACCAAAAAGTCACCTGAAACTGGAGCAGCTAATTTCAAAATGATTTTGATAATGGCTGATCCATTTGAATTTAAGCAGATGAAGGATAAGCTGAAGCAGGGATAAACTGAAAGGCCATGTGCCGAGTCCCTTCATTATCTATGTGACTAGAAACTGCTCTGCTTTAGCATCTGCTGTCTCTTCTGTGCTATCTCCCTCTTTAATTTTCCTAAATGGCTGGTGCACTGCTGCTGAGATAAGGTATTTAATATGGGAAAGGATTTAGATGTTCCTACAAGACCGGCCTAGGCTCCTTTTTTTTTTTTAAATGTCATCTTGATTTGTGTTTTTTTCTTCTAAGTGATGGGCATAGGGATTATGAAATGAATCTGGGAGCTAAATTTCACTAATAAAATCCTTGTCTCCAGTGGTAACATAAATAACAATTGGTTCACAGTACAATAATTCCAGACAGCAACCATTATGACAAGATGCATAAACTAAACCTCACATTAGGTACATTACTCCTAAAATAGACATTTCAGAAGCTGTAGGGCTACATATACTTCATTTTAAATAAAGTTACCTAATTTAACTTGTTTATGGCATTCTTTATATTAAAAAGTCACCCATAATAGATATATACCTACTTCTTCTGTGTCTTAAAACTCATCCTGTAGCAATTCCCTGGACTGACTCCATTAAGAACTGAAGTTTGGAATCTCCCCCAGGAGTGTATTTTTAAGGGAGCGATCCTAACAGGACACCACATTCAGCACCTCCCTCCAGATGTGTTCTGCACCCGGCTGGGGGACACCCCTGCACAGAGCTGCTCTGCTGGGACCAAAGGAGGTGTCCACACACATTTCAGTGGGATCAGAAATGCATTTCTGGAGCCAGCCTGCCCTCATCCCTGCTCACTCTGCATTGACTCAGTTCACAGGCTGCTCTTGGAGCTCCCAGCCAAACACAGAGCAACGTGCTTCAGAAATGCAGTTGCAGTGCTCCAGCCATAATGGGGTGCTCAGCTGAGGGGACAGATTAGAGCCACCCTGAAGTGGCACCCTCAGGGTGAGTCTGGTGCCCACAGTGCCCCTGCACAGCCCCTGCACCCCGCAGACCTGTTCCCAGGGTTCAGCAAAACTTGCAGGGGCAGACAGAGCTCCAGGGTGACAGGAAATGCACAGGCATTAGAGCCAAGCGTTCACATTCCAAATAGCTGTGTAACCTGAATTCTAGCCCCTGTGTTTGCATATCATGGACGCCTCCAATGTCACAATCACCCATTGAGTTGTTCTGCAGAATTTCTTGCTTCAGTCGGTGCATTCCATTGACTTTTACTGGGGGAGGAGGCAGAAAATCATTATTTCACTATCAACTTCAGGACATTATTAAAATTCACATGTTTTGTTGCTGCACAACACGTTTTCTATAACGTTTTGCTTTACTAATGGTGAGGCACATTCTGGTATTACCCACATAAATATGCCCTGACCACCTGAGATCCGGAGCTGAATGGGGCAGGAGATTTCTGAATGTGGATTCTCACACCTGGACTGAGCAGTGAAGAGGAGAGCTCAGAGCAAACTTCCACTGAGCTTCCCAGCGCAGGGATGAGAGGCTGCACAATAGCCCAGGTGCATTTGGAGGGTGCTAACCCCCCAAAAAGAAAAGCATGGAATTGTCTGGTCTCCAGCTGAGCCGAGATCTCTGTGTGATGCTGTGTTTCAGCTGACAGCTCACCCTCTGGTGTGAGCACCCCACAGCTGACAGCCAGCATTAAAAGCTTGTTCAGATGGGCAGGAACACTGAATTATCACCTGTACAGAGGTTTGAGAGGTTTAACCACAGGTACACTTGAAACTCCAGAAACTGAGTCTTGTCAGAGATATTTTAGCCCTTTTTGTTTGAAGTGTAAGCTAGTAGGGCAGATGATACTGGACAAGGAAGGATCTGATCCTTGAATAAAGTTTGGAGGGCAGAGAGAACTGATGTTTTGGTAGGCAGAGAATGCCAGATCCCTGGCAGGAGCTCAGGTCACATAATACAACACACTAAGCAGTTCCTTGCTTTTCCTGAGAAGAGGGCCACAGGGTGCAGAGTTTACCCCAGAAAAAATGGGAGTTTTTTCATAACTTGCCTCTTTATCAACACCTGTCTCAGAAAATAAAATTAAGAGTTTAATCTCCTGGTTTGCCATAGAAGCAGCTCTTCCAGTGTGTGAAAGAAGCATAAGCTTGCAGTAGCCTGTTCTGGAAATTCTCTGGTACCTTTCTGTAGCTGGAGGGAGGAAATTAATGGATGCAGCTGCTAATCCTATAATATTCTAATGAAAAGTTCATTTTTATTTAAACTTAGCTTTATGGGCTTCCTGCTTGTGCATAACACTTGGTAGGAAAATTATCCTAGTTGTTAAAGCAGTGTGGACAGGGAGATACTTCCAGAGACTTGATCTCAGTTTCTCCCTGGAGGGAGAAAACGAGGCATAAAACACCCAGAACTGGAAACTTAAAGGTTGACTGCTACAGCCTGTGCTGCTTTTAGGCAATTCAGGAGAGCTGTGTTGCAAAGCAAGATGTTTTCCTCACTGCAGAGCATGAATGATTTTTGTTGTACTGTCCTGGTTCTCTGTGTCGCGTGTGATCAGTGCCTAAGGCAGGCAGGTGGAGTACAGCCTCTGCTCCAGAGGGAGCACAGTTTCTGCCCCTCATTAAACAGTGCTGCTCCCTTTTCTATTCAATTGCACTGGCTAAGTGTCACCAGTCTGGGCCGTCATTGCCAAGGTGCTTTCTGCATTTAGCATGTGGAGAGTTGAATTTATTTCCACTGCAGAAGAGGAGACAGGATGCAATCCATTCCTGGGGGTTGGCTGTGCCCCTCCATGCACCTGAGGAACATCTGCTCCCTGCTGCAGCTCAGGCTCTGAACCTCTGCACCTGGACAATACTGGGCTTGTGGAATAAAATAATTAAAGAGCATTTGACTCTTACACAGTGAAGGACTCTAGCTGATGTTGACTGGGATGATAGCGTAAAATGCTGGGAAGCAAAAATTTTTTGGAAAAGTTTTTAATAATCAGATCACAGGGTTTTGAATATTGGACATTTACAGGCAGCTTGAGTAACTGTTGATTTTACAAGAAGAGCAGATGTAAATAAAGGGTTTTTTTTTCAAGGTGTAGTCTGCTATTGACAAAAGAGTTCTACTGCAAGATGTGCAGGAGAGGTGGATCCAGTTATGCACTGGAATTGCTATTTACTGTTTCCATTTGGGAGAAATTATCACAGGCAATCAGCCATCTCCTTGGCTTTAGGATGAGGGTGTTTTGGGGTGAGTATCAAAAGATAGCTCTGGAGACAAGCCCTGACATGGATCTCATTTATCCCTGCCTTGGAGCTGGAAGATGTGCGTGCTCTGAGGAAAGCGAGCAAACGAGAGCAGAAGAAAAGACTGGAAAGTAAAACACGAGGGCATGGGGGAAAATGAAAGGGATGGGGAAGATCATTTAATCAAATCTTGTGGGTTGAGTGTAACACCACAAATACAATGCTCTGAGCATTCTGAGGCCTCCTTCTTTATAATTCAACACCACACGCTGAATTTTCACTTCTGTGGTTGAGATACCTTGGAGTCACCTTGATCTATTTTACAGCTTCATTTGCAGTATTTTGTGTGGGGTTTTTAGGTCCTTTTGGCTTTTATCTTTCTGTGATGGTAGAGATAATGTTGGCAGAACACAGAACAGTTAAAAGAAGATGCTCTCTCAGTCCTCGTGGAAATTCCAGTTATTTTCTGCTTTTGTTGCAAGCTAGTGGTGAAATTGTTCAGAAACCAACACACAGGGCTGAAGATCTTTCAAACAGCTTTGTCTCCTGTTAAATTCATTACCTAAGAAAAAGTAAGTGTGCTTTCAATTTTTCTCATTGCTGCTAATTCTAGGCCAATGTTGCATTGTGTATTAATAAGTAGAATACAATTTCAGCAAAAGGATAGGAAAGTGTCTTAGCATTAGAAGACTACAGATCTCCAATTTGCTTTGAAAGTTTGTATCTTTGGCTAGGAAAGAAAATAGTATTGCATCAGGATCCTGGGAAGGGCTTTGTGCTGGGCTGTCTGAGGATGTACTCAGTCCTCATGCTGTTGAAATTACTGAAGCTTGAACCGTTTCTACCAGCAGTGCCCAGATTTTCTCTTGAAGTTTTGAACATTCCCCTGTGACTGCCCAGAAAAGTAAATCTCTGGAACGCTGTGGGGTCATGTTCTTGCATGGTGTCTGGGGAAAGCGCATCTCAGAGGAGAAGCCAGAATTTGTGAGGGGGCAATGTCAGAGCTCTCAGCGTGAACTCTGTCCTCTGCCTGGGCTGGTGAACCTGAACGCACACGGGGACCTGTTCTAGCTGCACTAATTAGTGAGTAATTGACTCAGGGGGAAATAAAAACTGGACATGAGGAGTCCTGTTACTCAGCTAACCAGAAGTCAGAGATCACAAAAGAAGGAGTAGTTAATCCCAGGGTGAGTCAGACTGGTGGGGGAGGCCTGGCCTGTGGTTATTCAGATCTTCTGCCATGATGAGTCTTCTGGTGATAGACCCTAAACACATGAAGTGCTTATGTTTAGGACACACATCAAATCCTAAAACCTGGTGGCTTCGCCTAAAAGTACAGAAAATCAGTTTATTTTTTCCTGTCAAGTAATTCACTGCACTAACAGAGCAGAGAGGAGATTAAGGTGGAGTTTGTCATAAAGATCTGTAAATACCCAATGTGCTCACTTTTGTCTCATTGATCAAGTCACAGACTCTATTCTGTCCTGGCCTTTTAGATATCTGGTGATTATTCTTGAAAAACAAGTTATTAACCTTCATCTAAACTACTTACCTGTAAACTTAGAATCATTTTATCCAAGGAGGTTTTTGAGCACAAACTAGGATGTGAAAACCACTGGTTCCCAATATTATTAATATCTGCAGAAAGCTGCTCCCAGAAATATTTATCTGCAAAATGCTGCTTGTTGCAGGAGTTTTATTTGGTTGTGCATTTGTTAGCATGGGAGTTTTCAGAGTCCAGCACTGAGGCAGACAAGGGTAATTGTTCTTCAAGTGTTGCTATTATCTTACTTGAGATTTCCCATTATGAAATGCCCTTAAATCAGTGTCTGTCAAAGAATCAGATTAGTGCCTGATTAGATCTGTCAAGTTCCATCTTCCAAAGTGTTTTGTGCCAGATTTGGATTTGAGGATGAATACATAGAGTATTAGAAGTTAATATATGATACAATTGAAAGCTCTGTTGGGTAATTACATTTTTCATTTTGAATTTGTTACCCTAACAAGTACAGTAGGGCCCAAGTGAAAGGTTCTAATATCAGAAAATTTACTACATGATGTCATGCACTGCATCCCTCCCAGGAGGATTCACATTAATTGTCACAGAGCCTTGCCAAAATCATGAGCAGTGTGCAGTAATGAAATCCTAATAGCAGACAGCTGGGTTTAGAGGCACATACCCAATGGCTTCACCATTTTTCAAGGAAGTTGCTCCTGCAAGGGCTCTGAACTCCTGCCTGACCCACTGAGGGAAGGGATGCTGCTCTGCCAGCAGCTCTGCAGTCTCTGCACGTTCTGTGGGGCAGGAAAAGGGGCACTGGAGCCACCTCTCTCCCAGCTTCCCTCAGTGCCTGCCTGAGCCCAAGGGAAACCTCTGCCTCTACATTAAATTGAACTGCATCACAACTTCCTAATTATCCCTTACCTTCTATTTTCCCAGGCTCCAGCCCTGGGAAGAGCCTTCTCTGGCGTGTGTTTGTTTATAAATGGGTCATTTCCATGGGGCTTTGCCCTCTCCAGTTGGCTTCAAAACCTAAACTGTGTGTGGAGGAGTCTGCTTTCCACCTCACTGCAGACACTGACTGCCCTGGCTCCTTAGGGTGAGGAACACACCCCAGCAAGCCCTTCTCTCCTGAGACTGACTTGTGCATCTTAGTGACATTTGTGAGGGCACCTGCACAGCTCACAGTCCCAGAGAGAAAGAAGAGAAGCTGTCACCACTCTTTTGGGATCCTAAAATACCCCATTTGTAATATACCAGTCCACCTGCTTCGTGCTGTGCAGTGAACTCTGCAGGTAGATGCACTCAGTGGTACCAGCATCCATTCCTAGATCAATTCTTCCCCTGTGTTTGGAATTCCATTTCTCACTACCTGTTTACCTATCATCCGAGTGGGTGACAATTGTTATCAGCACCTTGTGTGGATCTATTTGGAAGCCCCAGATCTGTTTTCTGCTGCCAGTCCTTACCTATTGATGTGCTGACCCCACCTTGGAGGAGACCCCAGCCTTGCCCCCCAAAGCACTGCTGTGAGCTGTCCACCCAAGAGCAGGGACAGCTGTCCCTGCAGGGTGAAGCTCAGGGGAAAGTGATCTCAGGGCATATTGGCAGCAGCAGAGAGAGGTCCCTGCTCCCCCTGAGGCTGCTGTGGCAGCCCCTGCTGTGCTGGGCAGTGAGCAAGGAGGCAGAGTGCAGCAGTGCCCCCAGGTACTGTGTGTCCTGGTGGAATTTTGCACTGGGAGCTGCACAGGGACGTGCAGGTGCAGACTCAGGGAACCCCGTGTGGAGGTGGTGGCAATCCAACACAGACATTGCTCCTGAGCAGGGAAAAGCCCCACTGTTTCCTGCTCCAGAACCAGAACTGGCAGCCCCTGGAGGAGAAAACCTCTTCTGATATGGTAGGTCCAGTGAGACTTCTGTTTGAACACCAGTAAATACAGGGCATAAAGGGAACTTGCCAGCAGCATGGTGAAATTGGGGTGGGGGCTGCAGATTGTGTGCCTTGCCGTGGGGAAAATCATGCTGCTGAAATCAGAGGTAATGTTAGATAGAAAATGCTCCCCGGGCATGAACAGATCTCTCCAGGTCCAGTAAAATATTTGAGAGATCGATATACAGGTGGGAATATCTGTGATCCTTTTTGTCAATTTCCAAGCAGAAGGTACTCTGGACAAATCAATCCCTTCCTACACCACCTGCACTAGGAGATGGTTTTCAGCCCTGACATCAGTGATATCAGTGACATTTCAGTGATATCTCCAGGCTCTCATGGCCTTTGACGAGGGCAGCCACCACAGTTTTATACCTTCTGCTTGTCAAGGCAGTGCACGTGCAAGGTGGAACAATAATAAATCAGCTCAGGCAGAAGTTCTTGCTGCTCCTTCTTTCCCTGTATAATGGATTCCAGGGTAAACCTGCCGTGTTGCACGTGGTGTTTTAGCCATGCACACTGTCCTACTCCACATCTTCTTTTTTACATATTGGTAAATGCTCCAGCAAAACAATATTAGAGCACAAACAATTGGTTTCTAAGAGATATCCCAAAATGAAAATTACAAAGCAGCAACTTCACTGTCAGAGGCTTGGCTGTATAAACAAAAGTTAATATTAGATATCTCTAAATTCTGATTGGGGGAAGGAGAGCAGACAGGTCATGCTGATTATGTTTTCTTTTACACAGCACCGATGTGATAATTAAGAGCAGTAACCAAACAGAATGAACACACACACATGAATTAAGGGCATTATTTTCAGGGAAGTGAGTAACAAAAGGCAGGATAGAAATGAAAAATGAAGTCTATGCAGCAGTGGAGGGTGGCTCCCAGCACCTGGATTGGGAGAGTAGAAAGGTGGCTGCCAAACAGACCTGAACTCTCCTTTCCATTGTTTAGATGTAAATACACATCTGTGTGTGAGCGGCTGTGGAAAGCATGGCACTTCCCTTTCCTGAGACAGCTCCAACCCAGGCTGGGTGCTGGACACAGGCACGGGGTGGCTCCCTGTGCTCCCGTGGGGGTGCCAGTGTGCTGCCAGCGCTGCCCTGCTGCTCCTCCAGCAGGTGCCCAGGCACTGCCTGCCCCGGGCTCTGCCTGCCCCTGGCTCTGCCTGCCCCGGGCTCTGCCTGCCCCGGGCTCTGCCTGCCCCTGGCACTGCCTGCCCTGGCTCTGCCTGCCATGGGCTCTGCCTGCCCTGGCTCTGCCTGCCCCGGGCTCTGCCTGCCCTGGCTCTGCCTGCCCCTGGCACTGCCTGCCCCTGGCTCTGCCTGCCCTGGCTCTGCCTGCCCTGGGCTCTGCCTGCCCTGGCTCTGCCTGCCCCTGGCTCTGCCTGCCCCTGGCTCTGCCTGCCCTGGCTCTGCCTGCCCCTGGCTCTGCCTGCCCTGGCTCTGCCTGCCCCGGGCACTGCCTGCCCTGGCTCTGCCTGCCCTGGCTCTGCCTGCCCCGGGCTCTGCCTGCCCTGGCTCTGCCTGCCCTGGCTCTGCCTGCCCTGGCTCTGCCTGCCCTGGCTCTGCCTGCCCCGGGCTCTGCCTGCCCTGGCTCTGCCTGCCCTGGCTCTGCCTGCCCCTGGCTCTGCCTGCCCCGGGCACTGCCTGCCCTGGCTCTGCCTGCCCTGGCTCTGCCTGCCCCGGGCTCTGCCTGCCCTGGCTCTGCCTGCCCTGGCTCTGCCTGCCCCTGGCTCTGCCTGCCCTGGCTCTGCCTGCCCCTGGCTCTGCCTGCCCCGGGCTCTGCCTGCCCTGGCTCTGCCTGTCCCTGGCTCTGCCTGCCCTGGCACTGCCTGCCCTGGCTCTGCCTGCCCTGGCTCTGCCTGCCCCTGGCTCTGCCTGCCCCGGGCTCTGCCTGCCCTGGCTCTGCCTGCCCTGGCTCTGCCTGCCCCGGGCACTGCCTGCCCTGGGCTCTGCCCCGCTGCAGCGCTCCTGCTGAAATGCTCAGAACTGGGTTTGAGTCAGGGGGCTGTGTCTCCTTGCTGGGACACAGCGTGCTATCTCTCTGGCAATAATACAGCTTGGTTTTTAATTTATTTTTGAATTTTAAATTCATTTTCTAAATTTTTTAATTTATTTTTTCTTGCCATCAGGGAAAAAACACTGCATCCACTTCGTGGCACTTACAAAAAGAGGAGATTGCTTAACTAAATTCCTTTTTTGTAGTGAGTTCAGCAGTACTTCTACCTCTGTTTAATGTGAAGGATATGTTTTGCTTCCGTGGATGCCTTTTGGTATCTTTGTTTGAGAATAATTAGTGGTATTTTGGTAAAGGGGAGGTGGGGTCCGTAGGCTTCCCAAATGCACTGTGACTGTCCTTATCTGATTTCTGTGGCTTTCCTTCCTAAGCAGAGCAAGGTCTGGGAAAGCAAAAGAGGATTGCTGAGAGAGAGAAGAGCCGTGCAAAGTCCCAGCAGAGCTTCCAGGGCACGTCCAGCTGGGCTGTGCCCTGCGGTGGGACCTGGCCCCTGCAGGAGCCCAGCTCCGTGCTGCCACTGACGTTTGCTGCCCAGGTCGCTGGCAAGGGCTCCCAAATACACTGATGTGGGCAAGCTGGCAGCCCCTGGGGTTTGTACCCTCAGCACATGGATGCCACGTGCTGTGTCCCAGCCTGTGCCTCTGCAGAGGGGTTCCCTGACTGCCCTGGGATGTCCCCACGTCACGGACCGGCCTTGCCACGAGAGCTCAGGCAGCAGGCTCCATCTCCTCTCCAGTGCAGGCTCTGCCAAACTGGTTTTCCTTAATAAGCCAAATATTGCCATCCAGAATGGAAGGAGTTTTTCTAATCCCCTCACTGCTGAGAGCTGCTGTAATGAGGAGCAGCAGAAATGACCTCTGGAGTTTGTGCAGCCCGAGGAGCTTTCACAAGGCTTTCGAATGCCTTGAGTTCCACACAGATGACTATAAATAATTGCCTAGGTTGGCCTGACCTCGGGTTGTCTGAGAAGATGATCTGATAATGGCACGAGTGACTCTGGTTCTGTTCTGAAGCTGAGATCCCGTTCAGGATTATACTTATTTGAACTCTCTGTAATTTAAGAAGGAAGCTTTCTGCATGTGCCAGTACTGGAAACACATTCTGAGCACAGAGGTCACCGATGTGGCCGTTGAAATCATCATGAAATAAGTCACTTGGGACACGAGTTTAAGCAGAAATGAAAAGTTACCTCCTGTTTGACAGTGCAGTTTTCTTGCCCTGGTCTCTCAGCCCTGGTCAGAGCTGCCAGGTTTTGTATGAACTCCTCAGTTCTGCAGAGTGGATGGGGCAGGTCTGGCTCTGCAGGACCCCAGCAGGGAGCTCTGCTCGCTTGGGGTCCCATCAGCCTGAGAGCAGCCTGCAGAAGGGCAGGCTGGGCACCACCTCTTTCCCTGGGGGCATCCTGGCCTCCTCTCCTTTCAGTGGCCATGCTGTGTGTTCATCCCAAGAATTACTAACCCATTTCATGACAGGTGGTTTGAGAAAGAAGAAATTATTAACAAAAAAAGGCCTTTATTACAACCTTGCTTAGTCATGCCTTGCTTTTTTTTCCTGACAAGTCATGAAGAATGAAGCTGACTCGATGATCTTTAATGCCCTTTCCAGCCCTAATGATTCTGTGATCTTTTTCCCCTGTAATTTCTGTTTTGCAGAATGCACAGTGCAAGGAGTAGTTCCATTACTTGCTGTCAGTCCACCCCAAGGTGCTCAGAACTCACAGCTCTTCATAAACCATGATCTTGATATGTAATAAAATAATTATTTTGGTTCTGATGCGTTATGGTGCCCCCAGTCCCAAAAAGAAAGATGAGAAAATTGTTTTTAAACAAAGTTATCAAAATTTCCAAGTCAAAATATCCTAAAACAAGCCTCTCAAAGGAGATTAAAAGGGCTGTTAAAACACTGGCTTTGGTAGCAGTTTCTCAAATCAGCCATGTCTGTGACTTGGTGTGCCATTGCTGCAAATTTTGGGGTTTTCCAGCAAATAATGATTTATAGATTTTGCTGTAGAAGGCAGCAGCTGAGGCAACGTGATGAGTGTGCTGCTGGGAGGGGCACAAACCACTTCAAAATGGCCCAGAGCCCAGCAAACCAACACGACTGACACTGCCAGTGGAGGTGTTTGCAGTTACTGATGCTTGTACACACAGCAGAAAAAAGTTTGGGAACTCCCTGGCTTGGAATAAAGAATTCCCTGAAGGTAGATGGTCTGTACAGATTAACTGTGGCCTTAGCAGCCAGGCTGTCAGTAAATTGTTTTGTTGCTGGTGCCATCTGAAAGGCTTTAAACCTCATACAAGATTGGGAGAAAGCTCTGGAGAGATCTGTGTATTATTTATGTATTTTTATTTCTTCCCAAATGATTGTAAAAAGAGTTTAATATTACTGTTTTCAGTAATTTCCTGAGAATCCTATGAAAACTTTAATTCTTCCACTTTGCTGCCTTTTCTGAGAGGCAGAGCTCTGCTTATCCTTTCTTTGCTTGGCCAAGAGGAACCTGTTGAGAAACATAGCTGTATTTGGGGAAGCCTTGGGGCTCATTTCATTGTGGCTGCAGTAAAAATAGGGACCATAAATAGTGCAAACTGATTTCTCATAAGCAGAGCCACTTGGGGAGGGAGGCAGATTTAATCAGATTTAATTTTTAATCACGGGGGGACTGCAATGGCTTTATAGGTGTGAGGGAGAGTGACAGAAGAGGATATCCCCAGTGCATGCTTCAGCTCTTCATCGACTGCTTGTAACGTGTTAGCTGAGATTTTCAAAATACCTGCAGGGTTTAGTCACATTTTCCACTGAGGTGTGATGGGCTTAGATAAGTTTAAATACCGTGCGTTCAGAGAAAGGAAAAAAAGATTGAAACTATTTCCAGTCCTTGCTGAAGCGTCCCACGGTACATTGGTGTGAGGAGAAGGAAAAGACAGGTGAGATCTACTGCACGGCTGGGCAAGCTTCCAAGAGCATTAACATTTTATTTTAAGAGATGAATAAAAGCCTCCAAATTGCTGTAGACTTGGCAGGTAAGGGTTGTTATGCTTCATCTTGCCTCTTGGCCAGCAAGGCCAGGCAGTGGGAGCGTGCCAGATACGGCAGTCTTCCCCACTACCTGAATTTAATTTAAACCATTCTGTGCAGCCCTGATTTTAATCCTTTCATTTTGGTTTTGAGTTACCGCATATATGGCACAATGGAAATATTTTTTCAAACTTAAATTAGAAACATATTTTAGGAAAAAAAGTGCCTGTCTTTAATGCAGAATGAAACATCTTTAACTGTTAGAAGAAGCAGAGCCATTGGACCATTTTACTTGAGAAGTTCGATTATTAGTAGGAAAATGTGGATTTTTCTTTTTGTTTCCCTTTCCTTCTTCCAGTTGCACACATTGCACAGAGTGTTTCTTCAGGGTGGACAACAAATAAGTTTTTAAAATAACCAGAGATAGAAGTGGGATGTGTCAAAGGAAAAAAAAAAAAAAAAACAAGCAGTGTGTTCATCTTTATTTTTACACTCTGCATGTAAAAGTAATGACAGGAGTTTTTAAATTCTACTGAGATCTTTTTACTTGCCATAAATTATGGCAATGTTTTCATCACCTCCAAGAGAACCTGTTTCCAGGATATACCATCGACTTTTGCTCTAAATGCAGGGCAGAACAGGCAGTATAAACGCTCAACCCAAGTAGAAGTGGTGGAAAGAGGATGGGTTGCAACTGGATCTTCAGCTTTGCTGCCCAAGTTGGCCTTGTTTCTTCCACAAGGAAAAGGGAGAGGTCAACTCAATAGAGAAAAAAGGTAATTTTGCCCCATTTTTTAAAACATATTCAGGGTGTTTTTTGAGGCTAGAAAGTCTAGAAAATTCAGATCTTTATGGAACGGCCAAAGAACACCCGTGAGAAGCCCAGGGGAAACACATTGGAGCAGTTCTCAGCAATTCACCTTCAAAGGGATGAATGGATATATTGGGTGGGATTTCAGAGATCCTGGCTCTGGCTGATCCATCAAACACACCATTGGAAGGTGGAAGAGTGTGTTTAAATGTGCAGATGGCAGGATTCTGGTCCAGGAGGATGAGTGTGAGGGAGCACTCTGACCTCGACTGGGTATTTCAGAGCACGAGCACAGAGCACTGAATGGGGCTCGTTCAGTGTTGAGGATGTTTGGAGTCTGGAAATGTCACTCAAGGCCTAAGTCACGGCAGTGATGCTCATTTACTTGTTGTGAGTAATTCCTAGACTCTGATAAAAGTGAGGGTCTCGGGGTTCTTTTAAGCAGATTTATTAGTAAATCAGATGTGGGTTAATGCAATTTATGCACTTTTTAATGGTTGCATGTTGGCAGCAGAACCTTGGATACAGAAAGGAATATTTGCTGTGCAGTTGTGGTCAAAGGCCTGTCCTTAATTCTTTGATGGATCTTTTAGGGCCAACTCCAGAAAAAATGTGCCTGGGCATCGAGGCTGTGAGGACATACCCTGATGAATAGCACCAGCTTCTCTGTGGTCTAGATGTCAAACTTTTGGTATGTGGGGTTGTCTTCCCACACTGCTGGTGGTTCTTGTTTCAGCACAAACATATAAACACCTGGCACAGTTTTGGAAAGATCACTTTGAGGAGTGTGTCTCCTGAGAAATCCACGTTAGGTGATCTGGTCTGGTTTTATAAATAATGTGAATAAGACCACTGGAAAAAAATGGCTTCTTTCTCTTGTGCCTGGGAAATGGTGGAGTGAGCAGACTGAAATGTGGCTTCCCTGAGTGCTGGGATGCAGAGCAGGTCACGCAGTCACCCGTGGGTGTTGGCCAGGATCACATCTGACACGGTCACGATTAAAGGCAAAGCAAACTGAGGGAGGGGAAGGGACTGGTGGGGTATCTCTGGTGGAGAAAGCTTATCTCCAACTGCTGGCTACCCTGACAAAGTGGGAAAAGGCCAATTAGCTCTGCTTATCCTTCCCTTCCTGTTGTTCCCAGCCTGGGTGTGAGCCACTCACAACTTCTTAAGGCTTTGAGCAATGAGCTGCTTTTTCTAAGGACTGACAGGAAATCATTTAATAAGCTGGGGGGAGGGAGAAGTTTCCTGTTCTAGTTAGTCCCTGTATAATTCCTAAACTAAAAAGAGAAGCCAGCTCACTGGGCCAGACCACCAGCCCAAGTGTTCTTACCACGCTCCTCTGACAGCGGAGATCTACCCAAAGTGATCACAGCCCCATGGATCCCACCTGCCTGCCAGCTGGACCCCTGAAAGCTATCAATTCTTTCAAGGGATGAATAAGTTGAGTGTTTTCTTGCAGTTGCCAGTAGTGGCAGTGCTTCCAAGGCTGTGGCTGTGGATTAGCCCTGTGCAGAGCTGTGCATCAGAGCCTCGGGGCCGTTTGGAGCCTCACTCACCCTTGATGACAAACTGAGGCTCAAGCGAAGCCTGTTTTGCAATGCACTGAAAAAAATATGATGGAGCTTGATGCATCTTTGTCTTGTCTTACACCTTTTAGTATCAATACTTAGCTTCATTACTTAGGTCTGTGAACACAAGGCCTTTATTCCTTTTAATCCTCACGACACGGAGATGAATGCCAAGAAATTCACCTGGCGTGTGAGCGCCAGTGGCTGAGCAGTGCAAGCCCGAGTTCAGTTTCAGTGAAAATCTGCATAACTTCCTTGTGCTCCCTGCCAGCAGCCGGGCAGCCCCTCCAGCTCCCTGCCCTGGGCTTCACTCTGGCACTGACTGCAGCAAGGAGTCTGCACCCACACACCCTGGGGCCACATGCACCAGATCCTGCTCTGGACATGACTAACGTGCCCAAGGCACTTCCATTTATCTCACTGATGCTTTCGGTGTATTTATCCCCAGATTTGTTTTTCGGGTCCTATTGTCTACCAGTGACTTTGAAATACACTTCTGAATTCACTACCGAGTGCCTGTGCTTGTTTAAAGTTGTGTAAAAGCATCGTTTTATTGATTTGAGTGGGTGAATGGGAAACACCAATTTTGTCAAAAGCCCAGGGTAAATTTCAAGCTTTTAATACTTCAACAATCCTGCTGAAGAGTTGCACAAAAAGTCTAGTGTATTTTTAAAAAAATGCTTGCTAGATAGGATTTCATATTAAAAGTGGTACTGACTAAATCTGCACTGTTAAGGGAGAGAAATATAAACCCTGCAGTGCTTCCAAGTCCATCAGTAGCATTATTCAATAACTGAAGGCAAATCCTTGCTGGAGAGCTGGCATTTGTGCTCTGACACAAGCGTGTGTTTGTTTCTGGAGCAGACATCCTCCACTGCTGAGGAGCCTCTGGGAAAGCACAACATTTCAGAGGGGTCCTGAGGAAGGATGTGACAAAGTTCTGCAAGATGTGACATCTGGTGGATGGCCTGGATCCAGTGACCCAGGGCCCCCGTCAGGTACAGTGATGGGCTCGCTTTTATTGAGGTCTTTAACAAATTTCAGATGACTTGATTAAAATCATGAGTGTGCAACTTTGTCTCCACTGGGGGTTCACTTCTTTGTGCTGCAGCGGGCAGCACAGCACATTTAGGTGTTATTTGAATTTTCTAACTGCTAACTTGACAGCAGTGAAGGATTACAGATTTGTGTTCTCTAAAATCTGAGAAGTTTGGTAGGTGTAGCATATATTGTTTGATTTTGCTCTTTTTCTGCTTTCCAGGATAGGTGTGTTTATTGTTGTAGGCTTGTACATCTGCATTTCTATCCTGTAATTGCCAGTTTTTTAGAAGTCCCTAAAATCATGACATTCACCTAAAATACACCTCACTGCAATATGTTTTACTGCTTTTTTTTTTCATTTTCTACTTCTAACAAGAGCCAAGAACCTCACCATTAAGTGAAATGATTGATTGTTTGCAACATAGAAATTGCAGTCTTCTGTGGCTCCAAGAGTGGAGACTTTCTTGAAAGTAGTAGAAATTGCAAAAACAAAAAAAAATTAGTGTTCAGTAGACTTCAGCCTGGTATTCTTTAGTAAGACTGGAACTGTGAGGCAATCCTTGCAGTAGTGGCTGCAGTGAAATGGCAGTAGGAGCTGGAAAAGAGAGCAAAGGAAAAGCAGCTGAAAAATCAACATTTTTCAATTAAAAATAAACCTTTCCATGCCTGTTTCTGTTGGTGTTATGGGCTTCCGTGTGCATGCTTTTCAGAAGTTACAGACTGGGCATCCTTTATGATTTTTCCTTAGTCATTCCAGTAAATTTTCTCCCCGTTATTTGTTATTGCTGAGCTACTCAAGCAGATGAAGATTTGTTTGCTTGTTTTTGGTTTTTTTTTTTCCTCTTGAGATGCTCTGTCTGGAATTTCAAAGCAAAGGCAAACTTTTGGGGTGAAACGTCTGCTGGCAAGTGTTGGAATGGTTATTTCCAATAGCTGTGAAAACTCCATCAGAAGCTCAGTGATTCACAATGATAAGGATGTATCCATCTGACAGCAGTTTGCCTGGGACACAAATATGCACACAAACCCATTGATTGAAATGTCTGACCTGAGCTTTTGTATCCAGGAAAAAGTTGTTGATTTTATCCCTTGACAGTGTCAAAATGCCTCCACCACAGATTTGTAGAACCTGTGTTTTTTCACCACTCTTTCCTTATTTTTTCCTGAACTAAATTCTTGTAAGATGTTCTCTTCTCAGTATAAACCCACTGGTCTGCCTTCCCCCTTAACCTCCAAGGATTTAGTTTGTGAGGGGGAAGTGTTTAAAAATAATTCCAGATATGGCAGAACAGCCTGTATCCTTTCTATAGAGTAACTGACATCAGACTTCTGAGTTCACTAAATGGTCAACAAAAGATCAGTAAAAATATCTAAGGATTGTGAAGGGCAAACATTTTTTTTCCTCTTTCCTTTAAAGGGAAAATGAGACAGCAAAAAGCAGGAGTAGATTTTCAGACTGTGGAAGGCTGAGTGACACACACCTTTTACTAAAACTATTGTGATTTTATAGCCTAAAGTACTACCCAACCTCCTAAAAGCTTCACCTCTGAGGATGCTGTGGCTCTGCTGCACTACCAGGTTAATAAACAGATTAAGGGCCCTGTGCATGAGTGGGGCCAAGGAGAAAAAGGGTAATCTCTCCTTTGTGCCTGAGCTGGTGACACACAGGTACCCCTGGTGCTGGGCCGGGTGAGGGTTGTGTTTTGCTGGTGTTAGAGCTGGGGGATGTGAGGAGATGCAGCCTGAAGCTCTTCAGACCAGGGAATATCTGCCTGCAGGGCAGCCCATGGCTGCTGCGGCTCTCGTGTGGCCTTTCCATGAGGGGGGCAGAAAGAGGCAGCCAAACGGGGACACACAGGACAAAAGCTGAGGAGGGGGTGTGGGAGGGGGCAGGAACTGATCTATCAGAGGGGGAGCTCTGTGCCTGGCTCCTGTTCCATCCCAGGTGCCGTTGCTGAGGTGCCATTGCCACCCTGCCAGGAGCAGCAGCCTGGGGTCACTCGCTGCTGTCCTGCTCACAGTTACCTGGCACGGTGCTCTCACTGAATTTTCTCATTTGAAGGAAGCACCTGAGTGCTTGAGGAGAGGGCAGGCAGCAGAGTCATTTCCTTGTGCCCAGATCTGAGCTAAACTTGGTTTGGAACTCCAAAACCCCAAAGCAGACAAGCGAGGGCCCCAAAGAGCAAGGCAAGGACATGGCCAGCAGCTCCCAGCCAGGCCGTGGTGCCCAGCAGGGCCCGAGGCAGGGAGGACAGCAAATGTCTGCAAACACTCAGCTGAGAACCTTCCCTTACTGCAGGGCTGCACACCAAGAGCTGGAAAGGTACCAGCAGTGCAGCTTTTCCTTGGCTTCGTGTTTTCCCCGCTATGTTTTAGAAATGTTGAGGATGGCTTTGAGGTGACTCATTTGGAAGCACCACTGGATTGTTTATAATGATGTTACTTTTAATGTGTGCACACACCTGTGGACACCCATCTGCTGTGTTTTCTCACTCTCTCCTATCTAACAAAGCCAGAACTTCTTGTGAATTGATATCTGCTAGCATCAATATTTTACACTTCCCAAATCTCTTGGCTTACCTTGGAAAGACTAAACCTTGAAATAATAATTTATTTTTTAACTAGAAATTTAAATTACTTTTCTCCTGGCATTTAAAATTAGACAGGGGAAATAACACACCCTTTTTCCCAAAGCAGTGGCTGCATTTATAAATTATTATACATGGCCATGCTGAATCTTTCTAAAAACGATGGGCGTATTTTTTCCCTCTGCTGCATGCTGACAGACTTTTCTAGATCCTTGTCCTGTTCAGGAGATAAAATGCTGTACTTAACAAAGCATTTTCTGGGCGCTTTCCCTTTGTTTTACCCCCTGGAAGTCGCTTGGGAGGCGCCGGGGATGCTCGGGCTGTGGCAGGAGCGCCCCGCTCGCCGCGCTCAGCCCTCTGCTCTGCGCTGCTCCGCTGATGCCCCCTTCTGCCCTGCTCGCCTCACACCACGGGGAAATCCCCTGGGGACACCTCAGCCAGAGGGGTTTGGGTGCAGGACAATCCCCCTGGGCACAGCTCAGCCAGAGGGGTTTGAGTGCAGGACAATCCCCTGGGCACAGCTCAGCCAGAGGGGTTTGAGTGCAGGACATTCCTTGGGCATAGCTCAGCCAGAGGGGTTTGGGTGCAGGACAATCCCCTGGGCACAGCTCAGCCAGAGGGGTTTGGGTGCGGGACAATCCCCTGGGCACAGCTCAGCCAGAGGGGTTTGGGTGCAGGACAATCCCCCTGGGCACAGCTCAGCCAGAGGGGTTCAGGTGTGGGACATTCCTTGGGCACAGCTCAGCCAGAGGGTTTGAGCATGGGACAATCCCCTGGGCACAGCTCAGCCAGAGGGGTTTGAGCATGGGACAATCCCCTGGGCACAGCTCAGCCAGAGGGGTTTGAGCACAGGACAATCCCCCTGGGCACAGCTCAGCCAGAGGGGTTTGGGTGCAGGACATTCCTTGGGCACAGCTCAGCCAGAGGGGTTTGGGTGCAGGACAATCCCCCTGGGCACAGCTCAGCCAGAGGGGTTTGGGTGTGGGACAATCCCCCTGGGCACAGCTCAGCCAGAGGGGTTTGAGCACAGGACAATCCCCCTGGCACAGCTCAGCCAGAGGGGTTGAGCACTGCTGGCTGTGCTGGGGGAACGTGCCCGTTCATCATCAGTCATTTGCCTTTTCTGCAAGTCAGAAATGCATCCTGTGAATGCACGAGGAATACGCTGAAGGAGCGAGGTGGGAATGATTTCATCCATTAGAAATCTTTGTGTGTGTGTGTGTGACCTAAAAGCTCTAAAAAGCACACTTGGCTTTCAGTTTTCAGTTGTGTGGTCACCCATGCACTTTTAGCCAAAGTATCACAGCAGAAATTAGTTCCTCCTTACATAAAGATTAGCAGTTTATCTTTGAAAAATTTGGTCTGGTCTCTGTGACTGTTCTTGTTCACTTTCCTCTTCAACAGCCCCTTTAGGGTGACCCGGCAGTGCACATCCCCTGTCCATGCTCCCCTTTAGGGTGACCCGGCAGTGCACATCCCCTGTCCATGCTCCCCTTTGGGGTGACCCAGCTCCCCTTTGGGGTGACCCAGCAGTGCACATCCCCTGTCCATGCTCCCCTTTGGGGTGACCCAGCTCCCCTTTGGGGTGACCCAGCAGTGCACATCCCCTGTCCATGCTCCCCTTTGGGGTGACCCAGCAGTGCACATTCCCTGTCCATGCTCCCCTTTGGGGTGACCCAGCTCCCCTTTGGGGTGACCCAGCAGTGCACATCCCCTGTCCAGGCTCCCCTTTAGGGTGACCCAGCAGTGCACATCCCCTGTCCATGCTCCCCTTTAGGGTGACCCGGCAGTGCACATCCCCTGTCCATGCTCCCCTTTGGGGTGACCCGGCAGTGCACATTCCCTGTCCATGCTCCCCTTTAGGGTGACCCGGCAGTGCACATCCCCTGTCCATGCTCCCCTTTAGGGTGACCCGGCAGTGCACATCCCCTGTCCATGCTCCCCTTTAGGGTGACCCAGCAGTGCACATTCCCTGTCCACGCTCCCCTTTGGGGTGACCCGGCAGTGCACATCCCCTATCCAGGCTCCCCTTTGGGGTGACCCAGCAGTGGCAGCTGCTGCCGGCTGGACAGGCTGTGTGCCACACTTTGGTGGCAGCCAGTGGAGTGTCCCAGCTCCAGGATGCACTTGTCCATTCTTGCCCGAGAGATCCAGTTACAGAGCTGAGAGCACCACCCAGATCCCTGCTCCCTGCTGCTGCAGCCCCTGGGGCTCAGCTCCACTGGGGTGCGTTTCTGCAGCCCACACTTTGCTTGAGAGCAGCACCTGTCACAGTTTAATCGGTGTGGGGCTGTGACCTTGCACTGAACAGCTCCCCGCCGAAGGTCTGCCTGCCCTACAGACCTGTGCAGCAGTGGCTCAGCTGCTGGAAGCCCTCGGTGGGTGCTGATTGCAGGTGGCACTCCAGGGGCTCTTCTGGAATGGCCATTCTGGGGAATATCTGCCCACAGGCTGCTCCTTGTCCTGCGGGGCCTCTCCTCCCCGTGGTCTGGCAGGGAGCTCCTGCTGCACAGAAAACAGAGCTCCCAAAAAGGTGATTACTTCTGTAACACACCACAAGAGCAAAGAGTGCAGGTGCTTGGGCAAAAAAAAAAAACCAAAAAAACAAAACAAAACAACAACCAACAAAACAAAACAAAAAACCAAAAACAAACAAAAAAACCAAAACAGAAACTCTTGTCAATTTAAAATATGGAGAAGAGAATATAGGCTGCTTTAATTCAACATGTGAAGGGAGTGCAGGGAATAATGCCATAGAGACAAGACACAAAACATTCCTCAGTTTTAGGGACTTTTAGGAAAAAAAAGCATGTCCGTGGAAATGTTTCTGGATTTTTTCCAAGGCAATGCAAAGATTGTATCACTGTTTCCCAGTATCAGCTGCAGTGATATGGAGCCACAGTGGAAGAAGGTTTTAGTCACTGCACTATATTTGTTTTTAGAATATTAAGTGCAGTTACCAATTGCATGGAATGATCTCTCTTCTAGGTCAAACTCCTTTGTTTGTATTGCAATGACAGCTTGACATAAAATGATTTAATGACTGAAATGAAAAATGGTTCAATATTTCAACCCTCCTATCACAAACAATTTAGGAATTACAAAGAATAACATAGAATTCATGAATTTTTCAAAAATTCATTAAAACAACCCTCTTAGGTCCAGTTAACACTGACATTCAAATTGACCTTAGGTTTTAACAAAACACCTGTGTTTTTTAAGGAAAAAAATACCAACCTAATTGAAGTAAAGCCTTTGTATCTGAAGTTTTCTCCTGTGTCCTGATAGAGCTGTCCCTGAGATGGAAACTGGTGCTTCTGCCTGTAAACAGCAGTGAGAACTGGCAGAGGCTGCTCCTTCCCAGCACCCCGGGATGTTGACACACAGGAGTGGCAGAGGGGAAGGTGCAAACAGATGAAAATCCCAGCTGAATGAGTGGGGTTTTAATCTTCTTGCACCTGTTTCCAGGAGGGAGTGTGACACTGATAGGGTGCAGAAAGGAATGTTACAACCTGGGCAGCAGGATGTGGGTGGAGGCTGGAGTCCCAAGGGGGGAGTGGGGTGGGGGAGGAAGAAGCAGGAGCTTGCATCGTATTTCTGACCTTGAATTTGGAAGAATTTGATGGATTGAAGACAATCATTTAAGAGAAAGAAAATAATTTAGGAGATGTTTTTAGGTATGTTGTTTACTGAGGAGGAGAGGCATTGACCTGCACGACGTGAATGCAGCAACTTTTGAAACGGCTTCATTTCCAAAAGCAATTGCAGTGAGAGCACAGCACTGACTCTGCTGAGAGGATTTCATGCCCAGCAGAATGTGATCTTATCTCCCAGGCTGATTGCCCGAGCACCGAGTGGGGATATGACCGGTCAGGAGCTGGATATTGACAGTAAAAACCCTCCCAGGCAGGGTTTGCTGTGAGGTTGGAAAGCAGGGCAGCTCTGCAGAGGCTCTGCCCTGGAGGTGCTGACACCCCCTGGGGACAGGGGCCATGCACAGAAGGGGCTGCTGGAAGATTTCCAGCACCACTTTATCCATCTCCAGTACCAGGTCCCTGAAGTCCTCATGGTCCCTGAAGTCCTCAAGTCCAGAGGAGCCTGCTTGGAGGCAGGAAGGCATCCTCGTTTTCCAGCCCCCTCTGTTCCTCAGTGGCCTTTTCCATTCCAGCAATAGGATTGTGACGAATGGCTAGAATGCTCTGCTCTGCAGTGTTTCTGGAGCCCTGTGAACCTGCTCCTTTCCAGCACACCCCTGGGTCCTGTGCTGGGCGTTCCCTGGCCAGTGGTGGCAGCTCCAGCTGCGCTCAAAGTCCTTTGAAATGATGCAGAACAGAGATGAATATCAAATGGTGCTTAAAATTCTGTGTTATTGCTATAAATCCTTGGGTTTTTTCCCCTTTTGCTCTCTTTTGGGTGGACTCCTAGCAAGTTTGACAGGAGCACGGGATATTTTTGATACATGGCATCAGGTCTGTTAGTTCAGAAACCCCACACAGAAGCTTGTTTTTAGAAAGAGAGAAAATAAGATTAAACAGGACAGGGAATGCTGTTATGAAGGAATGAAAATATTTTCATTACCAGAGTATTTGTATGTCAACAGCTGATAGGGAATGATGTGAGACATTCCCAGAAGGACTCCCAAAGATTTTTTCATTGTGTAATAGACCAATTAGCAGGGCCCAGATTAAATGAGCAATGTCACATTGCTTCTTGCATTAAAAAAGTGTGACATTCAGTCTCTTTATCTAGTAAATATTTGCATTTTTTATCCTTGTGACTTCAGTTATACTGCTTTCAACAGCTCTATGTTCCCAAGTAATACAGGCAAAATGGTAGCTTGTCCAGCACAACTTCCAGACATACAGATGTATTTCTCTTATGTAGTATAAATTTTAAAATATGTATTAATGAGAAGCTTTGTACACTCTTGGAACACATCCACATGTGAAAAGGAGGGGATATTAAACTCTGCTAACACAGAACTTGTAATATTTTTAAGCTGACTTCATGAGTTAATAAAGGAGGAAATGAGCAAATTCAGTTTCAGACTGCTGCCCAGCTCTCCTGGAGCAGCCCTTGAACTGACCCAAAAGAAATTATTTAATTTACAGTTGTTTTCCAATATTAAAGTGGTTTGGATAAATTTTAGTCTTTTTCTAGAGAAAACAGCTGAATAAGTAGATTAAAAAATTGTGCTATTAGAAAAAAAATTAAAATTTGCAGTGTAGCTTTGTTTTCTTAGCAGCTTTTAGATTCCACTGCAGAAGAGGCTGGTTTTTGGTGACAGGGTTCTTTGAGGAATCAGTGTTGGTTTGAGTGGGTAGAAGAAATTGTGATAGATTTCAAGAGCTTTAACATTTAATTGAATTTAGTTTCCATGTACCTATTCTACTTCCACATCCATGAAAATTTGCACAAGTTATTTACTGATAATTAACTCTGCTCTCTCTCAGATGAGTAATGGAAGCGGGTTATAATTCAGAATCCTTTGGAGGTGATGTGATCTGCATCTCCTGTCAGTCACCTGAATTCATTGGAAAAAGGCAGAAGCAATAGAATGTCAGCACTCAAAGGACTTGCATTTCACAGGACAGTCTTGTCCACCCAAATCTTCACTCAGGTTCATCCACTGATGCATTTTTACCTCATCTTTACCTTCTTCCTCAAATCTGTTCCTTTTGCTGGTGGCTCTTCCTGAACACAGAGCACAAAACCTGTTCCTCAGCTCACAGGAACACTTGAGAGGAGAACAGTTAATTCCATGAGAGATATTTATAATTAACATTGCAATATGCTCCAGAAAAGACTCAGGATTCTGCTGTTTGCTGCACTTACAGACACAGGTCACCCTTCCCTTAAAACCTTCCAATATTGCCTCAGGTGGGAGTTTCAGCAGGGCCCAAGTAACCCCAAGTACCTGCATTTTTCATCTTCACCCAGGTTCCAAGGGACCTTCTTTCAGGGCTATCCAAGAGATGCTTTGGGACTAAACATAAGTTGTCCTCCTAGTGGTTTTTCAGATTTTCTCCTGAGGTTCATTGGTTTCCCCTCTCCTGCTGGTCCTGAGTTTGAGGATTCCAGCTGACACCACCATTTCTGGCAGCTGAATTCTGGTGTGTCACATCATCAGCTCTGAAAACAGGGAGATGATGGGAGCCTGCCTTCCATGTACAAAAGTCATAAGATGTGTGTGCCATAAGGGAAGGTGTAATTGTGTCAGAAAATCCCAGTTTTCTCCTTTTTCACCTCAACTGTAGCTACTTAAGGCGTTTTCAGCATTTGTTGTATTTTTGCTCCTATTTGGAAGAGCAGATTTCAGTGCATCTCTGTGTTTCTTTCAGAGGTGTGTCTGTGTGTGCATGTAAATGTGTGCAGGAAAGACCATTTCTCTTCTACTCTTCTTAAAATGTTTTTATTTTATTCATATTTTAATCTAGTAAATATTTTATTTATGGAGGGCACCTCTCTAGAGCAAAGCTGAAATAATACAAATACAAGCATTGTTCTTTCCCCTCCCTTGCCCACTCCAAAAAAAAATCCCAGGATGTGAAGGTCCTTCCCTGGAAATGAGTCCAGCCCCATGGAGATTCCTTCCTGCAGGAAAAAAGGAGCAGGTGCCAAGTTAAACAGGGTCCTGCTTTCCATCCAGAGGGGTGAGTGTGAATATTAAGAAGTTAAAACAGTGCCTAATGTTGATTAGCTAATTGTCACGTTTGAAATAGGCTCTTCCCACCCCTGAATATTGCTGGGATCACTTGGAAGAGGAATGACTGCAGGGATTTCACTCAGGGTGGGGATCCACAGGCAAAAATGCAGTGAATAACTTGTGTGGTATTCCACCCACTGCAGAGGAGCCTTCACCTCTTGCTGGAGTTTTTTGGCATCTAGAAGAGCTTATCTTCGAGCAGCATGTAGAGTGTAAGGTGAATTGCAAAAGAGGAATGCAGACAGCTTCTCCTATCAGCACATTGTTTTGGTTAGAACTCCACTGGAGTTCTGGAAAAATGCGCTTGGGGGAAGAGAAACAAGACAAAGTCAGCCTGTCCTCTGCGTTTGCTTAGCTAATCAAACAAGCTTATTGGGAAATTAACACCTCTGGGCTTAGAAAAGAATTGCTATTTAATTTTTCAGGTGCCTTCAAACACTGTATCCCGCTCTCAGAATAACAGCCAGGCACAAAAAAATCTCTTTCACCTCTGGCTGTAAATGCTAAGGTGAGGGGCAGGAGCCTGCATTGTCAGCACTGGCATGGCAGGTTTACTTTGAGAAAAGAATATTTTTAGGCCTGACTTCTTGTGAGTGACTGTGGATCTTGCAGCACTCCGGATGTTGGCAAGAGCAAAATTCTCAGCAAATCACCTTCTCTCTGATATTTTCTGCTTTATTTTAGATTTATCTGATAACTTCCCCCAATATTAGCTGTTCTTTTGTGACTTCTATAAAACTACCCTGTAAGGACTGCCTGCTTGCAAGGCTGGATGTCCTGCACTTCCCTCTGCTGAGCACACCAGCGTGCCTCTCACAGCATCCTCCACGCAAAGACCCTCCTGGAAATTTCAGATGCATTTTTCAGCAGTAGATTAAAAAGTGCTCTTGCATTTTCTAACTCATTTTTGCAGGGACTTAAGTCCCCCCCAAAAAAATAATTTAAAAAAAAAAAAGAAAGAAAGAAAAGTATGAATCTGTTTGATGTGTTGGCTGTTTCACAGTGCCAGCACTGAGTCACCCCTGGCTCTGCTGCCTCGATGCCTTGCCCTGGACACCCTGAACCCCTCTCCCCAAATGATGCTGGTGGTCTCTGCCCAGAACAGCTCCTGTGCAGACACCTTGAATTCTCTTTCACCAGCCTTGCCACCATTCCATCTGATTCCCTTTTCTTCCTTGCTCTTGGAGCTTCTCTCTTCTGCGATATTTCCTAACCAGCTTTAGGAGCACGGGGGTTTCAGGGCTTGCTGGCTCCGGCTGTTTCCTCAGCTGCTTTCACACCCTGTGGGTTTGCATTTTACTCCTGAGAAGCAGGACTATATTGCACCTCTCAGCGAACTGAAGCATGGGAAGCAAAGCCTTGAATTTCCAAATCTTTTAAAGCTGTGTTAAATCTGGGTTATCATTTTGGTGATAAATCTCCTCAGCTGGGGAGCTCATGTGCTCTCTGCACTCACCTGGGTCCTCCAAGACAGTGAATTGTAGGAGGTATATGCAGTTTGGGGTTTTTTTAAAAAGAATTTTAATGTAAATAAGGAAAACAGCAAATGTCAGCCGTGCTGGGGAGCAGGGGCTGTAGATCTTTGCGCTGGTTCTGTGGTGTAGAAATTACTGAACACTTGTGAATGCTTTCAATAAGGGGTGCTGTGGAGAGGCAGCACCCCAGAACGGTCCCTGCTGGGCTCTGTCCTTCACCCGGGGAGGATCCCTGTCCCTGTCCCTGTCCCGATCCGCCTGTCGGTGCCGGGGGAGGGAGCAGAGGTTCTGCTCCGTGCCCTGCCTTGCGGGAGCTGCCGGGGATGTGCGCGGGGGGAGCGGCCCCGGGGCTCCGCGCTGTCCCGGGGCAGCCCCCGCAGGAGGGGCGGCAGTCCAGTCCGTCAGTCCGTCGGTCCGTCGGTCCCCGGGGCTGGGGAAGGTCACCGCGGGGACCCGCGACACCCGATGCCGCGGCAGGGGACTGTCCGCTGCCCGGTGCCTGGGGACAGGCACACCGCCATCGGATCTCAGCGACACCAGCAGCCCCCAGCAGGACGGGATCTGCACATTCCTTGCCTGCAAATGCCTTTAGGAAGCGTGCGGCAGGAAACGCAGAGGGGAGCCAGAAAGGAGCCCCGTGAGTAGCTCCACAGCCCTGCCCTGCACACCCGGCATCACCCGGACACCTCCTGGGATGGAGCAGAGGCTGCTCGGGCTGGCAGGGCTGCAGCGGCAGGGACACACACACTGCTCGCCGTGCCTGGCTGAGGAGCGCGCTCACTGCGCGGCTCTGAGAGCTGGGGAGAGCAGGAGGCTAAAGATGCGAGCAGATAACATGAAGAAAACTCACAAATGCTGCACATTTCATCAATGTGCTGTTCCAGGGTTAAATGTGGCTTAGACAAAAGCAGAGGGAGCAGCAATGAAGCAGCTGTTTCCTAGGAGCTGATTTTCACCTCATTTCAGATGTGCAAATACATAACTATCTCCTGCCCACCATGTATTTTTTTCTGAAAATATATTGTGTGCCAGATGAATATTAATTTATTTCTCTTTATTGTAGGCAAAGTAAATACATGCAGCTTACCTAAGCACTTTTAAAAAGCAAACATTGAACAGAGGCAAGGTTTGATTAGTCATTTTCACTGAATTATTCAGAGTTTCAGAGTTTGGTTCTGCACTTATTAGAGTAAGTCCCAGGAAAATCTCCTTGGTCAAATACATCCCTGTGGAAATCTGTTATGTTGTATTTAGTGCTTTAGTTCTAGTTATTTTTCTCTTTTTTTTTCATATTTTTTAGGATCTTTAGTGGATTTTTCTTTTAAGGATGAGAATTAAGAGAAGTTTCACTGTGTAAATTCAGAGGGAATCAATAAGGTTTCACTTCCCTTTTGTGAGGCTATATGTTAGCCAAAAAGAAAGACACCTCTAGTGTTTCACTCCAAGAAAAAAAAAAGAAAAAAAGATGAAGTGTCTGCTCAGCCCTGGTTTGAGCTATCTGATAGGGAGCTGGAATTTATCATTTAAGAACTCTTGCAGTTGACCTTCAGCTCTTCTCAATGGACTAATCTTGGAGAGTCTCTATGCAGGGCCAGATCAACCTCCTTCGTGTCAGTAATCAACAGCAAATAATTTGGGGGAGGTAACTGGCAAAAGAAAAAACTCTGAGATGAGCAATCACTCTGTTCCGGCTTTCTCTGATTTCCCTACTTTTGTGTCCTTGGTTTTGCCCTTTCTCTCACGTTAAAGGATCTAATTAAGGGAACCTGTTAATTACCTAGACAGCTCTCATGATTTTGTTGTTCTGTCTATATGAACAACATGTATCTCTCATTTTTAGGAGGCAAATGGGTTCAGTCCAGGCAAGAGGAAGAGTACATGGTCCCTCTTTGCCTCCTGGTAATAAGCTCTCCTGATGAGTGCCCTGCCTGGTGGTGCTGCTGCTCCAGAAGACACCCTCTTTCCAGGAACATGAAAGTCCTGAGACAGCCTGGGAAGACAATGAACACACAGACTGTGTCAATGAAAAGTCACAATTCATGTAAAAATGCAGACAGTCTGAAAAAGAATAACTGGATCAGCACAACAGTGTCAAATCCTTCCCGTTGAACTACTTTGACAAGGGGAAGTTTTCTAAAATACTAAAATAAAAGACTTAGCTGTGCTATTCATATCAAATAAATCCAGCATCCCTCCAGCAAATCTTTTTTCTTCATCATCCTGTGAATAACCTGAGTTAGAACAGCTGGATAAGGAACAACTCTGAATTGCAGATGCTGCAATGCAGATTATATTTTATTAAGCTGAAATGAGAGACACAGCAAACTCTCCCAGGGAGTTCAGGAGTTTCCACCCTCCTAGTAATTGCATACTGTACAGGAAATGGAGGTTAAAAAAAATTACAGAAGTCACTCAGGGTATCTCTAATAGCGTCAATGCCTTGAAACAAGTTCTCATCTCAGAAACCCTCTGGAAGAAAGAACCAGGAAAGCCTTTTGGTAGTTCTTGGCATTTGTCAGGGAAAAAAAAGCTCCTGAGCTGCAGTGCAGCTGCCCAACCCTGTGCAGACTCTGCACTGGCTCCTGCATTTCACACCGAGCTCCCCAGAGTACCTGCACCCAGGTGCTGCCTCCTTCTCTTATCACCCCTGCTGTCCCCTGCAGGCACCACCTCCTAAAAAGGGTGATTTGCTGCTCCTGCGAAGCTCAGCTGAAAGTATTTCGTGTTGTTAATCCCACAGGCAGCAGACAGGAGCATTATCAGCCTGCAGCTTTCATCTGACCAAGGTGATGCCCAATAAAAACTCAGCGCTGGCCTGCATGGGGGCTGCAGGCTGCTCTTGCCCACAGCCCATCCCTCTCTCTGGGAGCACAGCTGTGCTCCGAGCTTCCCTCCAGCCACCTGGGCTCCCACTGCATCTTAAAGGGAGAGCAATGCCTTTCCTCCTCCTTCCTCTCCTTTCCTTATGAATACTATTTTTAAAAAAGCCCAGGTCTGTGCTGTTAGCTCTTGAGAATACGGTTGTTTTGGCAGTTGCGAGTCGTGACAGTCGCTATAAAAGGGAAGCTTTATACTCAGATTATGCTTTGTGAGGTAATTCTCTAAAAAACGCCGAGTACTGGGAGTGTTTCATCCACAGCAGTGCCAGAATGATCAGTTTCCTCTCTCGAGTGGAGAGAGAGAGGGGATTATCTGGGAAACAGAACACTTAATTTTTTGTTTTCTTCAGTGACTGAGTCATTAACAGGTGTATGGTCGAGGACCAGAAGGTTCTGTACCGTGTTCTTGTTTCTTCTAACTGCCTATCATCTACTCCAAACTGGCCATTAGCTGCATGTTCCTTCAAAGAGGCATTGTGTGCCCCTCAGAGGGAAGGAAATGTTTGCTTGCAATTTATAGATAAGATGCTTTTTGAATGTGGGCTCGACTTAGCCTGTCCAAATCCAGAGAGCTGAGGCTCTTCCAGGTCTGATGGATGGCGTGTACCTGATGGATTGTGCTGGAACTGCTTCGGGATTCTGTAGGAAATTGAACTCCTTCTTCAGCAGAGTTACCTGGATTTCTTTATGTGTGTCAGGGACTTCACAAGCTGTCAGTGAAAAAGGGGGTGGTGGATTTTTGTGTATTTCATTTGCTCTATTTTCCAGAATAAACACAAGCTTGAATGTGTTCCATTAAAATGGTCACATTTGAGTTTAAACCATCACAAGTGCAAAAATCTTGTGGGAGAGGGAAAAAAAAGCTCTAAGACATGAACCTCATCCTTTGAGACTCCATCAGAATAGTCAATTAGTAAATTATTTACACTGAAACCACCATGCTACACAAAATATTTGGTTTAGTTCTGTCTTTGTTTGGTACCAGCCAGAACTGGTGCAAGATAGGGGCTCTTAGGAAAACTGAACAATGCATAATACATAAATTGGGCAATTTAGGGTACTGGTGGGATTATGTGACTATAAAAAAAGAACAGCTATATTAGCTCTTGCAAGATTGGAGACAAGTAGGATGTCCAGGAAAACTTAATTAATGAAAGATTCAGGTAAATTGCGAATTAACGTCCTCAAATGTCCTTAAATTGTTGTGAATCTCTGACTTGGCACTCTGTCAGTAATATTGATAAGCTTCAATAATTATGAGAATAATTATCAACACTTACTTGACTTCTTCCTTTCTGAAAATGTCTGTACGGTTAACAGCAGTGTAATTTACTTTATCTAGGGAGGAATTTGATTTTATGTATGAGGCAACAGAAGCAGTCAGCAAGTCTGCATTCATTAAGTTTTGATAAAAGATCCCATTTGGAGTTGGGCTGTATGATAGAACGTGGCTATCAGAAAATACAACCTCTAACACACGTGGCTATCCAAGCTAGATAAAGGGCATGGCAGAAATAAGGTGGCTCTGTGCTAATAAATGCAAATCTGTGCAGACTAACAGTGAAAAAGAAGGTGTTTGAAAGGCACCAGATTCGCTTGGTTTACATCATGGGATCTCAGGAGATCAAGCTGTACAGAAGGTGATATAACAAATGCTCAGATTTGTAATTTTATGCTTCAAGAAAATAACTGAAGCTCTTCTATTGTCACATTTGAAGCAAGATGCGTAAGAAATAAAAATCCTACAGTGTGCACTGTACTTCCATCTTTACTTTTAATAAATCTAATTTTAAATTATAGGCAATTTTTAGATACCAAAATGTAGCCTGTGGTTTTAAATAGTTTCTCAGAACTTATTCTTTTCTTGCCATTATTTCAGTGGTACATATTCAACAAACAATAAAAGGGCATTAAATTTATATCACTGCTTCAGTGAAGGCTTTCTGTCAGTAAGTATCAACTGGCTCATTTGAGAACTTGGAGTTTTTATGCTTCCTTGACATGCAGCCAACAACCAAATTCCCTGGCTCTTGTGTCCTCTTGGAGTGCTACAAAAGGCTAAGAGCACATTAGGTTGAAAAGAACTCGCAGTATGCTACAAGGCCAGGCCACTGTCACATGTCTGACAAAGGGCCTCCATACCATGAGTCACATCTGATGGAGAGAAATGGGCTGAAAGCATCACAATCATCTGTCGCGCTGACACGTTTCACGTATTTAAAATCACATAGCAAAAGCAAAAACACAAAGCTGTGGGCTGGGACCTGCCGGTTCTCGTGTCAGCCAGATGTTTGCTGGCCCTGTCTGTCTCAGCTGAACGCATCGGTCTGGCGTGCCTGGAGGAGAGGAAATGGTTGACATCAGTGAAAACCTTGCCTGCAGTGGGCTGCTCACTATCTTTCCCATCTGAGGCTGCTCATCCTTTCAGAAAAGCTGGTGGGAGCCGCTGGTTCGTCCCGAGAGCGGATCTGGAGCGGGCCCAAGCTGCGTGAGGAGCAGTTGTCCTTTTCTCCCTCCTGAGCCAGCAGCAGATCACAGCCGCGCAGACCATGACCCTGAGACCACGGCCCTGGCTCCCCTGTCCCTGCCCCTGCAGGATGCTGCTGCTGACAGATGATTCACAGGCCAGGGGAGCAGGCAGGGAGAGCAGAGCCGGAGCTCCCTGCCAGGGGGGAAGAGCTCAGCGCTGTGCGGGAGGGACAGGGAACGTCCCCGCGCCAGCCAGGCACGCAGAGCTGGCACTGCAGGTGGCTGGGGAGGCATCTGCCAGGCACGGGGGATGTCAGCAGGTTCCAGAGCTCCTCACCTCTCAGAGCTTCTGGGTTCCTGGAGCTAGGCTGGTTGCCTGCGCAGGCTGGCTGTGGGTGTGGGTGCAGGTTACACCCAGCTCTGGGTCGCTTCACCCTCAGAGAGCTTTAGGAGCAGAGAGGGACTTTTCTGCACCCAGGCAGCACAGAGAAGTTAACTGGTGCTGAGTTCAGAAAGGTTGGGAGCTGTGCTGGAGGACAAGGCAGAGATTAGTGCACAGTTTCTGAGGAAGGGCAGAGGTTTGGATGGCCAAGGTGATCAGAAATGATAAGGAGGAGGCAGCTTAGGCTGGGTGTGCAAGGCTGGGCGTGCTGCAGCCAGTGATGTGTGCAGAGATGCTAAGATCAAGCAGAATAAGGAAGGAGAAAACTGAATGTAGAATTCTTAGCCATCCTAGTCCAACACCAGGAGTAGCTGGACAAAGAGACTGACAGGGGCTTGAGGAAGACAGGCATTGGCACAAGGATCCTGATTCACACCTTCTCATCATCTTTGTGCTGCTCGGCTCTATTCGCTCCGTGTTGTGTTCTGCTCAATGAAGTCTTTTGTTCTGCCTTAAAGTCTGGGTCTCTTTTGTGATTTTGTTTGTGAAAGATGCTCTGTGCCTTGGATTGCTCTCTCTGTGCCTGCTCCAGGCTGTCCTGTCTGAGATGAGCCCAAGCAAGACATTATATTCAGGATGTGAAGGAGCCGTGGGTGTGCACAGCGACACGGGAAGGTGCGCAGGTAAATTTCTTACTCTTCATAAAATTCCATTATGCCTGTTGCTGCTCCCCGAGCTGGTAGATTTTATGGAACCCATTATTTCAAAGTGTTGCTATTGCTTAGTGATAGCCTCACCGCACTGATAAAATTAGGACTTTTTTTTACTTTGCAGATCGCTTCACACTTTTAAATACTTGAGTTTCATATGCCATTTTATGATAATATTGTCATGTAATGTCATGTACCTTGATATTATTTCATGTAATTCTCCATGGCTGACCTTAGTTTTCTGTTCATTTAAAACTGCATATCATGAGGAAACCTCACCTCACTGTCCCCTTGTCCAAGGCACACGTGAACACACTGGACACCCCAAGCTCCAGTGCAGATTCTTGTGGAACTCCTGTGGCCAAGGACTCCCACCCCCCTCATCAGGAAGTGATAATGGTTTATTTATGAATGTGAACATGTGAACACCTGCTATATTTTTTCTCCCATTTGAACTTAAAGCTCAGAGAGAGAAAAATTTCTCATGAGCTCTCTGGGAATATAAGTGAGGTGTATGAGTAAGGTGCCTATATCTGTGTTTGTTTGTTTTTTCAGAGCAAATCAGTATTTCTAACGTTCTGGCAGCCCATTAGCCATTCCAATCTCCTCGGTCTTGCTCGAGGTTATTTTGATAAATGTGCATTTTCCGTCCCCTTGACATGATGTATTTAAATATTCCTGTACTCTTCACATACAAGATTTTCTGTTTTGCCTTTTGATTTTCATTTTCTTTTAACAAAAATTAACTCTGTAGTTAGAGCCCTGCTGTGATGGATGTTCTCCTCCTACAAGCAGCAACATGGTATGGGTGTAAGTGTTCCTGTTAGGAACATTTTGATCCAGGAACAACTCAGGAACAGCTAAAGAATTGTTTCTGCTCTTGTATACATTCTGACCAAGTGATTTGTGAATTTTTGGGGGGGAGAGATGTTTGGGGGTTTTATTCCAATATTATTTACAGGAAAACTTGGAGATGTGACTAGACCTTTAAAATTATGTTCCACGTGGGTCCTGAAAAACTGGGTGAGAAAATCACCTTGGTTAGACCTGGATTTTTTTTTTTATTTGATTTTTATTTAGGAAAATAAAAACTTGAAATGGATTTCTCAAAAGCCCAACACAATGATCTTATGCGAAACAAAATTACTAATTTTCATGCCAAGAAGTTGCTCCTTGAAGATTGACTTGAAGGTGATCTTGGTATGAACAGAGAATTTGAACACAAACCTTCTAGTAAAAATTTCTGAGATGGCATACTTTGTTAAGAACTCATTTTCTTGAGAGAGGATCAGCTGAGCCACCCCATGTGCAGGCTGGTGGCTGTGTCTGAGGGTGTCCCAGCAGGGCCTCTGAGCAGCCCCTGGGCCCATGAGGTTCAGCCTTGGCTTTGTCCCATTTGGGGTGATTTGCTCCCCAAAGCAAAGTGATTTGCTTCCCCTTGGTTAAATTCATTGCTGTGTTAGAGCTGTGACCTGTTCTGCCTTGATTTGTACAGAGACACTTCTCCTGAGTGAAACAGAGGTTAACGTGCCTCCCTGGGCTTTAGATTTTTCTCTTCACATTTATTTCCTAAGGCTCTGCAGTCACATTCCCCAGCCCCTGGCTGAACGGGCGCTCTGCTGGTCTGAAGCTGGGCGGGTGGCTCCTCTCCTTTTGATGGTTGTGGGAAATGGATTTGCAGAGAAATCTCAAAGCTTGACAGCAGGCTCACATAGTGTGTATCTGCATGCAAACTTTGAGGTAAGAAATGCTGACTTAGAAATGCCATGGAACAGGACAGACGCCGTTGAGAGAGAAATGGAGCTAGAAACAAGTTTCAAAGGATGGCCTGGCAAATAAGACTGGATACTTTGGAGAAATAGAACTGTGAAAGATGCATTGTAGTATGACCTATGAGGGGTAATTTTAGATTACTGGTTTTAAGGCATTTGCAATATGGTGTGCCAAAAGCTGATAAGCCAAGAAATGCTTATAATATATTGTAATCAGGAGATAGTTGGCTTCTGATTGTGATGGTGTGAATTATAACATCTGCATTGTCTCACCCTTCTCATGAGACTGAAAATGGAATAAAAGTGTTTAAAACACCACTCAGCTGCCCCATCTCTGGGTCAGAAAAAGGTAAAATCCAGCAGGTGCTTGAGGAGAAAGATTGGTTAGTTCTTCTCTTATCTACAACCTTTTGAGTGTAGCCTGAGAGAAGAGGTTGAGTCAGTGTAAACTCTCTGCAGAGTGCCTCACGTTGTGTGGAAGGGGACACATTCCTCAGGAGTGGCAGAACACTGTGACAGACATCACCACGACACACAGTCTGGGGGGTTTTGGTTTTTGTTTGGTTTTTTTAATTTGTTATTGCCCAAGCACCTGCACTCTTTGCTCCTGTGGTGTGTTACAGAAGTAGTCACCTTTTTGGGAGCTCTATTTTCTGTGCAGCAGGAGCTCCCTGCCAGACCACGGGGAGGAGAGGCCCCACAGGACAAGGAGCAGCCTGTGGGCAGATATTCCCCAGAATGGCCATTCCAGAAGAGCCCCAGTTGTCGTGATGCAAGAGCTGCTTCTCCCTTCCTAGCCAATTAATCAAATGATGGATGTAAAAGGTTTTAAATGTATCAGCCCCCCCATAAATAACAGTCCTGACAAAAAACAGCATTGTAGCATCCTCTGAAAGAGCAGGAATGCCTCCTTCTCCCTGACAGTTCCTAAAAAAGTCCAGAAAACCTTACAGTGAAACCAGTCTAGAAATAATGGATACCTTTATCAAAATTACTTCCAGAATTATTTTTAATCACAGGAGATTGGAAGAATTCCAACCCATGCATGGAGCCATGATCAGCAGCAGTGCCTGTCCTGGGCACTGCACAACTTGAGGGGGTGCTCACTTGAGTCTCTCCTCACAAACTAACCCAAAATAACAAAAGATTCAAAAGATTTTGGGGAATAATCCCTTTTTAGATCATTAATGCAAAGTAGTTAAAAAAGAAAAAAAAAAAATCCTTTTTCTTCACAAGTGCCATCCCATCCCCCTCCAGAAAGCCACAGTCTGACATCTGCTACTGCTGCTGCTCTGCCTGTTATTATTTGTCTTAGAGCCTCTGCCCATTCCTTTGCTTCTACAGCTGCTGCTGGTGTTTCCTCTTGGTGCTTCCTGCCTGCCTGGCCAGAATTCCTAAATCTGACACCCTCTTGGCCCTCTGGCTGTCTGCCCAGCTGGTTAAGAGCTGGCATCCAGTGGACTGCAGCGCTTATTTCTGCAGTAGGAACATGAAATAATATTTGGGTTTCATTTTCTTTTGAGAAGCTCTTCAAGACCCTTTCATGAAGGTAATCTATTATTTTTTCCCGCTGACCCTTTGATCTGCGGAGGATCTTGTACCCGTGTGAGAATTGCCAGGTCTGCAGGGAAACTTGGGGCCAATTTCCTGCTGCAACAGCCTTGAGGAGCTGCTTTGGGTGGGGAAGGGGAAGATGACTGCACAGCCTTGCCCTGGCAGCATCCCTGATATCTCTGCTTTCTGTAGACACTTCCCAGTTGAGGGGAGAAAAATGCGAGGAGGAATTCAGGCTGCGCCTCCTCTCTTGTTCTTGCACCTCAGTGTCCCTCTGGAAGCCCCGAGGAGGAGAGGTTCATGGTGAGTCCTCCTCCCCAGTGCCCTGGGAGATGCTTCCTTCAGCCTTCAGGAGAGGGAGTGCCTGTCTGGGCCCTTTCATCAACAAAGATAATAGCTAGGAACTGGAGAAGAGGCAAGTAGCTGGAACTGCAGAATCTTCTCCTTGTCACCTCAAATTTCTCACATTTAATGAACTTCATGATACAGTGCTGAATTTAACCACATTAAGGACTACATGGCCAAGGTATTTTGGCTTTTGAGAGCTGACAGATGAGAACCTGGCCTCTGGAAGATGAGACATTTGAAAGAGCCCACGACTTATGGCAATAGCTTATCAGCAATATCCCCATTTGGCTGATATGAGGTTTTTCTGGTTTTATTAGATCACCTAGGAAATATTCCTGTCTTCTGTACTAGCACTGGTGCCTGCCAACAACATCCTGAAGGGTGGGGAACCTGCTGACCTGATTATTTGGAAAAGACAACTTTTTTTCCTGTCCTGGAGTTACCAGCTGTATTCTATTAATGGCCAAAATAGACTTCTGATGTAAGATTGTCTTTGCAGCTGTGAAACAGCACCTATCCCATGTAGATTTTTTAAACTTGGAACCAAAATAAATCCTTGCTTAGCTACAATGTGAGCAGCCTGGTGCTGGCTTGTGCACAGAGTGGCTAAAGTGAAGCATTACAGCTACAACCTGGTGTTCCCACTTGTCTGTCATCTGGATGTGCAGCATTTTTTTTTTGCACTGGATAAGGGTAAGATGTTATTCTAGGAGATAATACTGTGCAGGCTAGGAATCACTTTTTTAATGGATGAAAGTATTGCCAGAAAAACACCACGTCCAGCACAGAGATTACCAGGGAAAGGTTCATCTGAAACGGGCACAAGGAGTGACATTGGAAGGGATGCATGGAGCTGTGCTCCACCCAGCCATGGCCAAGGGCTCCTGGTGTCTTCCAACCCAGAAACTGAAGACTCAGAAATTACATGGAAATACCACTAAATTAAAAGGGAAAAAAGCTGTTATCACCTCTTTTTCTCCTGAAGTTAGTCAGTTAGCTGTGTTGAAGGAGCTGAATGCAAGAATAGACAATGATCTGAAATCCCAGGTTCTGTAGGCAAACAGTTTCCAGGTGGAGGGATCAGCCTGTTCAGAGGCACAAGGTTTGTTCCCTGCAGCTGGCCTTGAATGATTATTTCTCAATGTTTTGCTGTCATGCTGCCCACACCACAGCTAAGCAGCACCTAAAACATCCTCAGGACAAGGGAACTAATGAATGTGGAAAAATAAGTTTGAATTTATGAGACAAAAATGTGTAACCAATAAAGCATTTCATCCTCATGTCATTTTGTGCAATGTACAATGTAGCGGGGAAGAGCAAGAATAATCTTTTGCCAAAAAAAAGCTAATTTTTAAGAGAACCAAGCTGCTGAGCACTGTCATGTCTCATATTCCTTAAATCTGTATTTGCCATCCTCAGATTACTATCAAAATACAAGACAAATACTATGAAGAAAATCTGCAGCTTTTAAGAATGTTGAGTAAAAGCCTGAAAACACAGGATGTGGGTAACAGTGCACTGCAGTCCTGCGGAGAGGGTTGTGGTGAACTTCCACCAGAAAATTCCTTGGAGACTCCTGCTCCTCCATTTGGAATGTTCTGGGCACTGCCAGGGGCTTCACGGGTGGGTGCTACACAGGAAATTCTATTGCCTCTCCCAAAAAGCAAGAACAAGTACAGGAGGGGTTAATTTTGACTTTTAGTTCATTCTTTGATGGTATCTTGGGAGTGTGCTTGACAATCTTAACTTGACACCTGTATATATATATATTTATTTTTATTGGAACATAGAATTACATTGGATTTTAAGTGATTCCGTTTGGTTTGTAAAATGATATTTTGTTTACATTGGTTCTTCTGGTTTGTTTTCAAAATGTTGTTACAGTGAGCTCTTAAATATTTTAATTAGCAGCACATTAAAAAATTCTGTTTTCAGTGAATTAAGTCATTTAGAGCTAGTTAAGGCCCTTCTGTATCACTTTAACCTGAATCTAGGCTGCTAATCCTGTTGAATAACAAAAACACTGAATTTCCCTCCCTGGTTGTAGACTCCAGGCAGATGCTCACGAGTAAAGTGCACCTTGAATGCCACTGAAGGGCAAAAAATTAGAAAATTGAAATTTTTAATGTACCTCTAAAACATAAATTAATTCCACTAGTGTTGGTTATGTGGTCTAGTGGAATGTCTGGAATTCCTGGGGTATCTGCTTGTTTCACATGATATTTCTGATGATGTCCGATAAAACACTCTCAGAATGTTCCTTCAAGCTGAAAAATGCTTTTGGCTTTCCCATACTTGTAAACATTTGAGTACCTTGACATTGTTTCATGGCTTTCAATGTCATGTATTTAAAAAAAAAATCCCAAATCCATTAGGTGTCTTGTCACTGCTTTTATTGAACGTTTGCCAGCTCTTTGGGGGCCACACAAGAACCTCAAGTGTAAAATGCATCATTTACAGCAAAGTCTGCAGGCGTGGCCATTCAGAAACCTCAGCATGTAGAAAATAAATATGGCTTGGGTCTGGCCACATCAGTGCTGCCTTCCCTTGGGGAGGGGTGGGATCTTCCTCCCATTTTCCCTTCCCCAGGGCTCCCCTCGTTGTCGTTCTCCGTGGGGTCGGCGCGGGTTTTGACCCTCCATCCCAATCTGTGCTGTTTTCCCGTGGGTTGCTGGGTGTTTTGCCGTGTGTGCTGAAAGCCAAGGCGCTGAGCATCACCTGCTGCTCCCCCCAGCCCAGAGCTGCCCTTTTCTGGTTCTGTGCTGCTCTGCTGCTCCCAGCACGCAGGATTTTCCCTCCTGGATAAAAAGTGCGGCATTGGAGCCCCCAGCTTCAACCAGCTCCGTTATCCCCTGAATCCCAAACTGCCCTGCTTGTTTCCAGGCCTCTCCCTGGATTTCGTGGGAGAGCTGCAGCCTTGCTGAGCAGCCTCCCCTCTCTGCTCTCCCCTGCTCAGCCACAAGTGGCCTTCCCTGTGACCCTGCTGCCTCTGCCACCTGGAGCAGCCTTCCTGAGCCCTGCTGACTCACCACCTACATCCCAAATGCCATCTGCAAGCCTAGAGTTTCAGCCTTGCCTTGGAACAATCTGCAGCAGCTTAAGGAAAACAACCTCTGGCTGTTGCCCAAAGAGGGTTCAATAATTATTTCTCTAACCCTCCTAAAAGTAAAAAGGTTGGCTGCCAAAAACAAATAGGAGGAAGACCCCACACACATTATCCATATTGCCTGGCTTTTTATCAAAGAGGTAACAGGCATAAAATAGAATAAAATAAAATAAAATAAAATAAAATAAAATAAAATAAAATAATCTTGACAATTACCTCTGCTGCCTGGAAAATACAAAATAAAAAATGTCTATCCAGGCAAATAAAACTGAGTGGTGCATTGCATTGATTTTTCTCTTCCTTTGGTGTGCTTCTCTGTAATATTCCCATCAACTCTGGTTCTTAAGAACAATTTCTGAACAGGTGTATGTTAGGCAGTGGTAAGGACAGAGTGTACTGTTCAGGCAGAAATAAGGTTAAACACTCATCAAGAACAGGATGATTGGAAGAGCTCACTTACAGCAAGTTCCCAGTTCTGTGCTGCTGAGACTGTCCCTGTTTCAGAGCCTCTGCCCCGTGCTGGTGAAACTCTGCAGAGCATCCCCACAGGGGATGGATGCACTTCAGTCCTTACTGAGGTATTTTCCATCCTGCTCTCTGTAGCAGGGCCAGGGACAAGCACCAGACAGGTTTCCAGGCTTCAGCAGAGTAAAAGAAAGTTTAAATACAATTAACACGGCAGGCAAAAAGCATTTGGGAACCACTTTGCAGCAAAGTCCTTGCTAATGCTGCGAGGAGCAGAGCAGGGAGGGAGGTCACGAAGTCATCCCCAGTGCTTGCTTCCAGCATTATTTTTACCGACTGCTCACTGTTTTGCTCCCTTTCTAAAGTTCTTGAGGGCCCATTTTCCCTGTAACTTCATATCTTTTTCTCACTGCTGCTTGTGGCTCTGCTTGTGAATGCTCATCCCAGGCAGCCTGGAGCACCTTCCTTGTGCCTGGGGAAGGCAGCACCCTGCTTCCAATTAGCAAGGCAAGGAAGTTGGCTGCAGAGCCTCTTCCTAATGAGAAACACCTCTGGTGCTCTGTTGTTTGTGTTTGGAGCCTACTGTCCCCAGTCAAGCTCAAGAGATTGCTGTGCTAGGAACCAGATACACAGCTCTTGTCTTCATTAGGAAAAAGGTGGTTTAGATGTCTCGCTAAAGGGATTCAAAAGACTTGAGCTTAATACAAATCAGTTGCTGTTTTTAAAAGGGGGTTGTTAACTTTGAATAGCTAAAATAGATTAAAACAGCTGCTGTCTTTGGTAAGGCTGTAGCAATGGCTGAAATCAGGAAATACCCATGGTGTGGCTCAGCCAGAAACTGCCAGACAGACTCTCCAAGCAAGCCAGGTGAGCTCTTGTTTCTGCTGCTGGGGCCACTCAGGATTTCTTTCCCATGCGTGGACAAGTGCTTTGTGTGAGCACCCAGGGGACCCTGCCTCACCTTGTTGTATAAAACCCAAAAAAATGGTGAAATAGGACTTGGACCTTTGAGCAGGTTCCCTGTTTCTCTACATCTAACTTTTTGTTGCTCTTTACCCTGTGTGAGTGCACAATGGGTAGCAAATTCCTTCATGAGGGTTGATACAACCCCAGCTTTCCCCTTAGGCCCTGGAAAATATGTTGTCCTAAAATTTTACATGAGGAGGAAAAATTGTCAACTGTGAGGGAAGAGAAGTCACCATCAGTCTGAGTGATAAAATGATGTTTGCCCATAGTAATGAAGTTTTTTTCTGTACCAAACTGGGCAGTTTTGTTCAGATTGAATTTCAGTAAGTGTCATTCAAAGTTTGGTTCTCTTCCTTTTCTCTTTCAGTACTGTGAGCATTGCAACTCCTGATGTGAACAGTTGTTCCCACAGCATTATACTGTTTATGTTATTAACCCTAATATAAGCCAGTCTAACCTTCTGACTAACCTTAAGGGGGATAAAAGTCCTTAACATCTCCTTAATGCTTTCTTCAGCCACTTCAGTTACTTCTTCTCTGAATTAGAATTACTTGCACACTGCTATTGTATTTTAATACAGCACTTGCTCCTCTGTGGGTAAATGCTAGTTTGGTTCCAATTATTGCACTGGAAGCCTGAGGCTAGAGTGAGGTTATTGCTTAAATAATATATGAAAGGAAGGAGGCCATTTGGCTGGCTTTGTTAAAGATCCTGGGGTGATCATTTGTGTAAAACCACTGAAGGCTCATACAAATGACACCTGTATAAGCTCCAGGGAGAATGGGCATCTCAGTTCACACCAGAAAAACCCCAGCTTGAGAGTCATTAATGAAGCAGGAGAGCTGCAGAAAAATTCCCTTCTGCATCTCCAGTCAGAGACTGAGGAATAGCTGAAGCAGCTAAGAAATATCACTCATCACTGCTCCAAAATCTAAGGAGAGTGGGGCTGGGGGTGCAGCTGAGAGGCTCTTGGAAACTTTTGAAATTGTTTTCAAGGTTGCATTTAACCTTCATTAAATGTTCAAGTAAGAGAATATTTTGGTTTATTAAGTGGGGTTCAGGTTGCAGTGCAGACCACCACTCATTTCTGCTTTAATCTTTGCACTTATGGGAAATATTTGCCAAGTTTAGACACTGTTTACTCTCTTTCCAGTCTCTTGAATTAAAACTGGCAACAAAGCAAAAAAACTTTTGAAAAGTCCTACTTACATCTGATACAAACTAAATCTGTGTTGATATTAGCTTTTCCGAATATCTGGGAATTTCTGAATTCCAGTATCGTCGAATTTCTCTTTTGTGAGCCTGGGTACTGTGGGCAGTGTGAGCCTGGCTCCCAGGCAGGGCTGGCACAGCACAGCTACCTGCAAGGCCACCCAGTGCTGGGTGACACACAGCCCTGGCGTTTCCTTGCAGGGGAGCCCGAGGTGCTGCTGTTCCCAGCCGCTCCCTCCCAGGGCTTTCCTGGTGTGGAGGCTCCGGCCAGGCTGTCCAGCCAGCATTTTGGAAAGGTGCATGGTGAGGTTTGACTCCCCAGCATTTTCTTTTCAGATCAGCTCTACGTGCTGGAGTAGGATTTGGCGGTGTGAACGTGCACAGGCAGACACATGAAAGCAGCACTGAAGCCCTCTCACCCTTCCCAAGTGGCTGCACCCTATCCAGGTACCTTGCAGGTGTTCTCACCCTGCCAGGCCCGAGAGCCGGGGGGCTGTGTGCCTCACAGCAAAGGACAAAGCTGTGATTGCTGCCCTGGAGCAGCTGCAGCCCAAGGCTCCGGGGCTGTGACTGGGCTGCTGAAAGGCCAGGAGCCCTCCAGGGCTCTGCTCCCCCTGCCCTGGGAGCGTTTCTCACTCCTGGGACTGCAGGATGCTGCAGCAGCCCTCTCAGGGGAGCTGGGGCTGGCCTGCCAGGGGCTGGGGACGCTCCGTGGCTCCAGACCCGAGCTGTGAGTGTCTGAAAACACCCCAAAGGCTCGGTTCCAGAGGAGCACGCCGCTCTGCAGAGCTCCCTTCCAGCAGCAGAGCTGGGATCTCCCCCTGCACGCAGCAGAAGGCAGCTCTGGCAAGGGCCCCGTGCTGGGAGCAGCACTCTGCTCCTGCTGCTGCTGCTCTCGCTCCTGGTGCTCTCCAAGGTGAGGACAGCCTGTGCCCCTGGAGGGCAAAGGGCAGGGGAGGCTGTTCTGGCCCGTGTTCTTTAGGCAGCCAGACTGCGTGTGACAGGATCACCCCACAGTCTGCAATAATAAAGTGCTGGGGCCAGTCCTGGCACACGCCTGAGGGGGCTGTAGACGTGTGTCCAGCCCTTGTGCAGGGCTGTCCCCCTCCCTGGCACCCGGGTGTCCCCTCTGCTGTGCCCCTCAGGGCTCTGCAATGTTCCTGTTAGTGGCACCGAAGGGAGGGGACCCTGCTGGGGACAGCTGTGAGTGCCAGATCCAAGCTGCTGCCAGCTCTGGAGGAGGGGGACGCGGGGCAGGGAGGGGACACGGGAACAGTGCGGGGACAACCTTAGGAAGCTCCTCTCAGCCAGGACACGAGGACTTTGCTTTCCTTCCCAAACCTTTGCTTTCCTTCCCAATCTTTGCTTTCGTTTCATTTCCAGCCTTTGCTTTCATTTCCAAGCTTTGCTTTCTGAGCCGTTCCTGCAGCTGGGGAACTTTTCATTCAGAAGAACAAAAGCAAATACATTAAAATAACAGGGGGAAAAAAAACCAAACCCCAACCTTCTAATATAGCAAATTATCCCTCATACAAACTCAGTATTAGGTCTCACTTCATGTCCAGTGCTTTTTCTGTGCTTCCAGAGATGTGTGGGATTTCTTCCCTGTTCGTGGGCAGAGCTGTAACCAGAGCTGGGTGATGCTTTGCAGCTCTGTGTTGTTAGTCACCAGAAATGCGAGTTCTAAATCCTTTACTAAATTCAAAGCTTCTACGGAATAAGTGAATCTATTTTTTAAGAAAAGGCAAACACAAAAACAACTATTGCAGTATTTAAATAAAGCTTACATTTCTTATTTCAATTTTTTATTTAAAAACCCAAAATGTTACTTTAGATGATTCTATAGACTGGGAAAACCAAAAAGATTTAATCAAGATTTCATTTAAGTCAGGAAAAAAAAATAACAACAGATCTCTAGAAATAGAAATTAATTTCTAAGAGCTGAAAAAAAAAAGTGAAAAATCCATTCTTAAACCTCTGGTTTAGTCAGTGAACAAAACTTATTTTGTTCTAGACATTGATCTGTGGAGCTAGTGAGGTGCCAAATCTTTGTCCAGCTTCTGTTCAATTAATTAAGACATATTTTCTGTATATTACATTTCCTGGTAATATGATAGCTCCATTTTTACATAATGCTATTTCAGTATTTATAAGACTGGAGGTAATTAATTCTAATATAATTATTTGTTACCGACTGGAGATCATGAGCAATAGCACAGACTAAAAAGGAGAGTTCTTCAGAAAACAAGGATAGAAGGAGGGTTTTGTTTTTTTTTTTCCAGATGCTTTCACTAATAAATTTTACTAAAATAGAAATTCAGACAGGACTGCAGGATGAGCTCTGTCTTGGCAGGAGCGGGCACTGCTGCAGCCATTGTCCACAGACATACACCACCTGACCAGCCGGGGAGGTTTTGGGAGCTCTCTGCTGCCTGGTACAAATTTCAAGCAAATAAATGGTGTGCATGAATAAAGCAAACCAGCAGCAGCTTCATGGAGAGCCCTCAGCTCTGCCCACAGCCTTGGTAAGACCTGTGCAATCACGGGGCTGCTCATTACCTGATAACTGCTCTGCCTCTCCTGACATAAGGCCTATTTTTTGCACGAATTGCTAAGTTCACAAAAGCCTCTAAACTATCTGCAGTGATCGAGTCCTGATTATAGTCTGCAGATTAATTGAGAGGTCCTGTTCCATAACCTCTGTGTGACTTTGAAATGTGCATTCCACTTCAGGCAGAGTCCAACACAATCTGTTTCCACTGAAGGCAAGCACCACTGGAAATATGATTACAATAATTGTATTATGAACATGGCATTGTCGTGATCAAGCGAAGGGCTCCAAAATGTAACTGATAGAATTGTAGCTTTGACCTCCATCTCCAGCTCCAAAACTCGCTGCAGTTCAAATGTCCCTGTGCGCTGGGCTCGTTAGCACAAAGCAGCCCCAGCAGCTCCAGCCCTGCTCCCAGGAGCCGCCTCGCAGACAATACTCGGGTAAACAAGAGCCTGTGGGAGGGGAGAAACAGGATCCAGCTTTTGATGTCAGTTTAGAGCGTAAAAGACCGAATCTTGTGCTGTAACAGTTCCATCGATCCCCCAGAGCCGGAGCCACGCAGAATCCGATTTGAAATTCCTGTGTAAACACGCTGGGGCAAATCCATGGTTGATGTAAATTGTTGTAACTTCCTTGGCTGCATTGGTATCGCTGAAACCAATGAATCTGGGGCTGTTTGCACCATATGAGGGACTCGTCCCCCTCATAAATATTTATGCAAAAAAATGAGAAAATTGTAGCAATTTAAAAATATTTTAACGTGGTGTTCCAAATCATGCAGGACGTAGTAGACCGCTTGTGCTTTGTTTTCTTGTCCTCTGGCTTCCTTCAGGTCCTAGTCTGAACTTCTCAGCTAAATATGGAAAGAAATGTGTAAATTGTACCAGTCCTACCATTAGTTTCAGTTTGCAGAAGTGCCATTGATACAGACTCCTGCATTTATTTGGGGTGGAAAGTGTCTATTTAAATTGTGAGATCAATCGTCAAATTAGATGTGTGACTGCACACATCGCTCCAGTGTTTATTTTCTTTTCTGGCACACTTGTGGCTCTTTGGGTTTGAAGAATGTAACTCAATTGGAATGAGCCTCAGTGATAAAATGGTCATCACATAAGACGTCTTTGTGTTGTTTTGAAATGTACTATTACAAGGCATTTTAATAAACTTTGTTTTTATTTTCCTTGATTAATAACACATTTGCTGGTGAATTTTCTGGGATGTTTGATTCATGGTCTTTCCTTTCTTTTCCTTAGAACTCCTTGGTGGCAGCAGCCTCCAGGAGGCCTTGAGGGACTATCCCATGGCGAGCTGACCTGGTCCTGCCTTTGTCCAAGTAATTTTAGTCGCACTAACACTTTTGACCCCTGGTGTCATTGATAAGCTCCAGAGCACCGAGTGCTGGGTCAAAAAAGTTTTGAAAGGTCTGCAGAAAACTAAATGCTTAAAGCCATGTGATTGATACTTATTTGTTTTAATGATGAATACAGAAAATAATGCTGTCACTTTCTCTTCTCTGCCCGTTCACACTGACAGAGAAGCTGATTTATGGATAGTAGATACATTACATGTAATAAAAGCTGCCAGTGATGTAAAGGAGAATATTCTGTTTTCATCTTCTCTGCTCAATAGCTGATATGATTTTTACCTGTTCCTCAGCTGTGTGATTTGAAGAATCTGAGTGTTGTGCAAGGCATTATACAACAGCAGTTGATCACTTCTGCTAATATGGTTTCACTATAGGATACTGTCATCTTCTTCTGATTGGCATTTGCCTCTCAGAGGATTGTTTGGCTAATGCACTGCTTAATACTTTCAATTTCTCTTTTCTTTTTTTTTTTTTTTTTGTTGAAACTGGCTTTTATCTTTAAACTGTTTTTATAAAGCAGAAAACTGTGTCCCTTTGAACTCATCCTCTGATGTCATCAGAGCTGGGAGCTGACATGAATTATGCTGTGAAAATACTGACTTTTAGAGCTAGGTACCAGCATGTGCTACAACCCAGTAACATATGAGGCGCTCCAGAACATTTTTTTGCCATGGTGTTATTAGTGGCAGGCTCTTTGGTCCGAACGCCTTTGATAAGCGAAATTAGCACGCTGTTTTTCCAGCCTAAGTATGGTAAATTCTTTCCCCTTTTGGGGTCAAAAAATACAAATATTAAAGAAAACTCCAAGCGTCGCTATTTGCAAGGTTACAGTGTTTGTTATTAGAGCTGCGGAACGCGTTCGGCCCTTTGGAGAAGACAGTGTGAGGGACCCTGAGAGGACAGGAAACATCTATATTTGCTGGCAGCGCTCCCAGTGCCACCCTGATGGCACGGCGGGGAGAGCCAGCTCAGCTATGCAGAGGGAAAACAGGCAGCGGATCGATATTTCACAACACAGCACGCCCAGAGGGGAGGTAATGGATGCGGCTCTCTGCAGGAAGCCGGTTCAGCAGACAGCCAAAAACCCCGGGATGCTCACTGGAGTTAGGGCCCTAATCTCAATCCCCTCCCAGGAGGGGCAGCCCGAGGCAGGAAGCACTTTGCAGAGAGCTTCCTCTGGGTGCCCCAGAGATGTCCCACGGAGAAGCCTGGTTTTAGTGCTGCATTCCTCAGCGCAAATCAGGCACAGCTTTACAGCCTCACTTGTGCGAGGCTTGAAAGGAGACTCTTATGGAAGCCTCCAGCATAGGTATACTGAGGCAAGAGGGAATAATACCATTTCCCTTACACTTGTTTTGTTGAATACAACAGGGCTATCTATGCCTTACGTGAGGACAAAGTGGATTTTGGATCTTAAGTAACATCAACAAATTACACAGCACTGTGCATCCCCTAAAGAGGGCTGAATTTAGCACCATTGATTTCCACCTATATCCCTCTTCTAACTGTGCCTTGTATAAACAGTCTTGATTCCATAGGGCAATTTTCCTGACTGTGTTAATGGATATTATCCTTCCCATGAGCATATAGAAAGCTTGGAGATGCTTCTAATATCCCCGTTTGTCTTACCCAAAAAAAGAGATCCAACCAATCAAAAGGCCCCGCAGCCTTTTATTTTTTTGAACCTAGTCCATAGCTCCTGGAACTAACTAAAGCAAGAGCACAACAATCCAATGCATTTGTAAATAATCCCGACTCAGAATAGCAGCTTTGGCCGGGCTGAGTATGGAAGGGATTGGCCTGGCCCCGGGCACTGGGGTGGGACCCAGCCCAGCAGGGCCCGTCCTGTGCTCCCTGCAGGGCAGAGAGGGGCCCTGGGGACAGCCCTGCTGGGGACAATCCTGCTGGGGACAGCCCTGCTGGGGACAGCCCTGCTGGTCCCATCAAGTGGAGCACAAAGAAGTGCTTCAGCTGCCTTGGGAGCCCCTCCAGAGCACAGGGATGTGCACAGAGGGGCTCCAGCCCTGTTTGCTCCACGATAACAGGACAGCCTCCCTGATGCCTATTTTGGGCTCACCTAGAAACAGACCCAGACAAAGCCAAAGAAGATAAAAGCAGATGTATTTAATGAAGGGTCTTCAGGTACTTTAAGGGCAGACAAAGCCTCCCCAAGGGTCTACACCCAAGCTGGACAATGGTCAAGACACACAATTTTTCAGACAATTATAAGTTTGATCCATTTACATATCAGGGGTTAATTCTCCAATTACAACTTCAGCTAATGAAGTAATTTACCCCCAGTTTGCTCCCCCCAATTCACTTTTTGTTTATACTTTCAGGGCCTGAGGCTGCAGGGTGTCCTTGGGTTCCAGGCCCAGAGGGATTGCTTTGTGTGACCAAAATGTAAAGACAGTAACTCACACTCTGTATGGAGCTTGGAGTTAGGCACTAATGCAGTACAGGATCTGAAAGTATGACAGCTAAAATCCTAATGCATCCTCGTGGAGATGTGCCCATGTCCCAAGGTGGTGCTGAGCCCTGAGCAGCGCTGGGGGCTGTGAGGAATGCAGCTGTGGAGAGGAAAGGCAGGGGCAGCAGCTGGAGGCGGCTGGGGCTGAGCTGGCCCCAGCCCCGGGCTGTGCCACTGCTGTGGTGACACCGTGGCTGAGCTGCACAGCCTCTGCACCCAGGGAGCACTGGGAAAAGCGATGCCCCAACCGAGCAAACACGCAGGTGAGAAGTGGTGCAGGTTGTATTCTGGTGTGAGTTGTGTAGAAATTATCATTGCAGTGGCAATTGCCAAGCCACTATCAGCCATCTTTAGCCACAAGGAGTTCGCTCAGATAAAGTTTTCTGCTGTCTGGGGGCAGGCCTGGCTTGATAACCACAAGATAAAGTGATTTCATTCACAAGAAGCCTTGCTGCTGAAGGAGCCCTGGAGGGAGGGGTGCTGCAGGATCCTGCTCTGTTTCTGCCCCTCTGCTGCTGCTTTGTCCCCCAGAGGGGCCCTGTCCCGAGCTGCACTCACAGGGAGGACACAAGGTGCAGGTTGTGCTCACAAGGGTGTCCCCACCTCCATCCCCACCATCCTCCCCACACCACCTGGTCAGACTCTTGGCCCCTCTTTTCTCCCCCAGCAGATGAACTCAGGCCACTTAGAAGAAAATGCTGATGAAGTTTTGTTCAGGTCAAAAATGGTGTTCTGTTAAACATACTTCCTTTTCTTCAGAGTCTTTAACTCTTGCCTAGATTTTTTGGAGTTTCTTTTTGCCAAAATGGTGTGAAAGACACAAAAGATTTTCATCTTTTTTTACTCCCAAACAAGAAAAAAAAAAGGGACTAAAACACCCTAAGAAAGAAGCAAATCCAGGCAGATGTACTTTAGCTTCGAACAAGGACAGGCAATTTGTGGTAGGTTTGTCCAGAAATGGACTGTTTGGAGGGAGGATAGCTTCTTGGTTAGGGGTTAAAAAAAACCAAAAAATGGGAATGATTGGGAGAGAAGAAGCAGTGAGAGAACAAGCAGGAAAAGGGACTTTGGAAGAGTGTGAGAGGCATAGCCAGGGTGGGACAAAGGCACCCTGGGAGACCCAAGGGTGCTTCATGTGGCTCAGAAGTTGAGTTCTGTTGTCTTCTGCTGCCCCAAGCTCCCGAACAAAGTTGTCCCAGTGGGAGGGATGACTTTCATTCTGTCCAAACCACTCACAAAACTCTGAACAAAAATGATGCAAAAGGAAGAGTGAACAAAAGGGTGCAGGTCAGCAGAACTTCCCAAGGGGCCAAGCACAGGTGGAACAGCAAGCCTGAACATTCTGGTGATGAAAGACTTGTCAGGAGAAACTCATGAGAAAGATGTCAAAGTTAGGAAAATGAGAAGGCTATTAAGGGCTTTGAAAGTTAGAATTTCAAGAACATTTTGCAGGAGAAGCCTGTGTGTCTGCTAGCCTATGGGGGTCTTTTTGCTACTTTTCTTCAGAGAATTAGGAAAAAATGTGGGACTTTGTATGGGAGCTGAATTTGTATTTAGGTGGACTTTGGGGATTTTATTACATAATGAGAAGGATTCCTGGACAACCCCTGCAAAGACCTGGAACTGTCACTGGCAGCAGGGGTGCCCCAGGCTCTGGGGGTGTTGGGTTGGGGTCTCCTGAGCCTTCCCAGCCCTTGCTCTGCCCAGATCAAAGCTGGGGCACTGGTGCTGCCAGAGCAGCCAGAGGGCTCCTGTGCCTCCAGCCCAGCGTGGCTCAGCCCTGCCCTCACCCAGGGCTGCCCCTGGCTCTGCACAGGCTTCCTTCCACAGGGGAAGGGCAGCCTCTGAGAGGCACTGCAGAAAGCTGCTGCACAGCCTGCCCTCTCTTGCGGGGGTGGATGCGTTCCAGGAGCATCCCTTGTGTGGGGCACATCCCCCTGTGGGGAAGGCAGGGCAGCCAGGAGCACTGGCTGGAACTCTGCAAGTTCTGCATCCAGCAGGGAGAGCTGGCTGCAGCCTTGCTCGGGGAGCCTCTGGGGACTGGAAGCTTTTTCTTTGCTGTGTGGTGTAAAATTGTTTAATACTCATGATTCAATTGATTTTAAAGTGGATAATCATCGCTGAGTTTTAAATACACAGAGCTTGTTGTTGGAGCTGCAGCTTTTCTTTGTTAATACTAACATTAAATATTTATTCTGGATAAGGACAATCTAGTAATATGGGGAAACACCTGTGATTGAACTGCTGTGATAAGGATCTCTGCTATACGCTTCTCCTGCCAATTTTTTCACAAACCTCACTATATTCAGGGGTAAATAAATTTAATTCATTTTCCACTCCTGTTGACTCACAAATTTGAATGTATTTGATGCATGAATCTTTGCAACAGGTTGTAAAGCCCGGTTCAAAACCTGTGCTAATTTGTTGAAGGAGCTCTGTTTGACAGAAGCCCTGTTTTTCCTTCCAGCACTAATTGGGGGATGATGATTGCGTCTTTTGTGGAAACACCAGAGCAGGAGAAAGCAGCTGGAGACAAACCCAGCACCGTGCAGAGCTTTAAGATTTTTTTGAAGCTGCAGCAATTCCCTGTCTCACTCCAGTGGAGCTGTATTAGCCACGGGCAGTTCCTCCCTGTTTGCTCAGACAGCCCCTCCTGGGTGGCTTTCTAAAACCTGTAACAGGGCACAATTTGCACTTGAAAAGCGGAGAATGAAGTGATTTGTTTCTCCCTCTGGCAATAATGGAGTCAAGAGAAACTGATGCTGAATACCTCTGTTATATGCATGTGAATGTCGGATGGGTCTTAATTTAGAGTTATATATTATATTTTCGATAGGAAATAGCTGATCATTTTGGCTTTTAAATGTCTTACTGATATAGTATGCATAAATTTAATTACTCCAAATAGTACTTTGCTCCAATTCTACTTAGTTTTTTTCTTTTTTTTTTAATACACTCTTCAGAATGAAACAGTTTTGTGGCATTGATAATTATTTTTTAAAATTAAAAAATAAAAAATAAAAATACAGCCTTTTCACAGCAGCTGTCATACATCCTTATAAGTATCTAATTGGGCTCTTGCCTGCATGGAATCCTGCACTTCAGAAAACTATTCTGAGCTGTGATTTTTGTAGACAGAGTAATTTCTTTAAAATATTTAATATTTAATATTAATATTCAATATTTAATATTAGTTGCTGCTAAGACCTGTGTAAACCCAGACCTTGTGTAGCCAGCAGCAAATTTCTACTTGCTTTTGTGAAGCTGAGCTTGCTCTTTCTAGGTGGAAAGAGAAACTTGTCCTTCAGCCTTGTAAAAAGCCAGGGAGCCAGGTGGTGTGCCAGGGTTTAATGGCAGTGCAGGTGAGCTGTGCTCCCCCCCTTGCTGGCTGTGGGGGGCTGCAGGAGCTCTGTGTGTGGTGCAGAGGAGCTCCTTCTCAACTCCTGTCCTCATCTGAAACCCTGGCAGCAGGAGCTGCCTCAGTCCTCACAAAGCAATTTCTGTTCCACAGTGAGTGTGAGTGGCACTGCAGTTCTCAGTGCTGCCAGTCCTGGCCCTGGCACGCCTGGGCAAGAGCTGTGTGCCTGACAGAGCCCCAAACCCAGCTCACAGAGATCTGTGTGCTTCAATAAGCCCCAAACCCAGCTCACTGAGATCTGTGTGCTTCAATCAGCCCCAAACCCAGCTCACAGAGAGCTGTGTGCTTCAATCAGCCCCAAACCCAGCTCACTGAGATCTGTGTGCCTGACAAAGCCCCAAACCCAGCTCACAGAGATCTGTGTGCCTGACAAAGCCCCAAACCCAGCTCACAGAGATCTGTGTGCCTGACAAAGCCCCAAACCCAGCTCACAGAGATCTGTGTGCCTGACAAAGCCCCAAACCCAGCTCACAGAGATCTGTGTGCCTGACAAAGCCCCAAACCCAGCTCACAGAGATCTGTGTGCCTGACAAAGCCCCAAACCCAGCTCACAGAGAGCCGTGTGCCTGACAAAGCCCCAAACCCAGCTCACAGAGAGCTGTGTGCCTGAATCAGCCCCAAACCCAGCTCACAGAGAGCTGTGTGCCTGAATCAGCCCCAAACCCAGCTCACAGAGAGCCGTGTGCCTGACAAAGCCCCAAACCCAGCTCACAGAGATCTGTGTGCTTCACAGAGCCCCAAACCCAGCTCACAGAGATCTGTGTGCCTGACAAAGCCCCAAACCCAGCTCACAGAGATCTGTGTGCTTCAATCAGCCCCAAACCCTCTCACAGAGCTCCAAGCCCTCCTCAGAGGGGGCGCACAGAACTCAGCCTGCTCTGGGGGTTTGGGGTCACAGAGGCTCTTCAGCCTTTTCCCCCTCGTGCTGTTCTGTGCTGCACTGTCAGTGTCCCACAAAGTGCAATATTTGCTTGCTTCCACTCACACGTTTAACGCCCACTGAACACAGCTTTGTAATGAATCCCTTGTTTGAGTAGGAGTTCAGCTGCCAGCAAAGAAATCCAGTGCTTCTGTTTTCCATATTCCTCATCCCAGGTTGTATACATAGCACTGACAGGCAGCAAATGCTATTTTTGTTGTAAGCAACAAATAACATTTCCACAACAATTTCTGTTGTCTTTTAAAGAGCTTTTTGACCACTTTAAATTTATTTGAGATAAAAGAAACGTTATATTGATGTTTAACCCACAGAAACTCTTGTTTTCTTTTTGTTTGTCCTAATACTGCTTTAAAGACGCCAGTGAAATCTTTCTACGGGGTACAGAATATCCAGGAAATGTGGCACACCTTTCCTTCTGGCTTCTAGTTCTGCTTATGCTCTTTTTAAAAGGCTTATCCAGCTGGAAAGCACAGCCAGCTGAAGATGATTTTCTGTGTGTCGAGTTCCTCCTTCATGTGCTAAACCGTGCAGCAACTCCAGCTCTTCTCACTGATAGCTGCAGGCTCTGGGACAAACCTTTGCTGTGGCCATTATTGATTCCAGGGCTGGGGTGTCTGTGTGGAGCCCCGTTCTCAAACGAGGAATGGGCAGAGGAAACCTAATATGTAGATGAAATCTAATCATAATGTGGGGGTTCTTCTTTTCCAGCTGCCTGAACTGTGCTGTAAATGCAGGGCAGTGCAGTGGCAGCAGGGTATCACTCTTGGGCTGGCTGCCCTTTTCTGTGCCTGCTGCCAGGGCATGGAAATCTGGATTATCTCCTCTTTTAACCATTGAAAAGTACTAAACAATGAAGTTAGAAACTCACAGAAAAATTGTGCATCTTTTTGAGGAGGTTTTTTTTCCCAGTGGGAGTGGGGTGCTAAATCCTGGTTTTGCTCAGAGGAAGGATGTCCCAGAGCACCCAGGCCAGCAGTGACAGCAAATGAAGGGCACTGCACCTTCACTCTGTAGGGGAAAGCTGGAAATGAGCTCTGTCAGGGAGCAACACCTCCACTGCTGTTTCCTCTAAGTGGTTTTCTCTGGGCATGGATAACAGCTCCACAAAAAGGATATAAAGTTAAAATCCCATCTTGAGGGTGCTCCTGTTAGGGTGAGGTGTTGCAAACCACCCAAACTTGAAGCCAGCTGACAAGCAGTGAGCACGAACCAACACAAATCATCTCCTTTGAAGTAACTAAAAGAAGAAGCCATGAGAGATGCGTTTTTCCAGAAAATAAAAATTTCAACCACAACAAAGCTGGCTGATAACAGGGAGTTTAGCACACTTCGGTAACTGCTGAAGGATCCGTACCAACAAGGCTGTTTTCCTGTGAAACTGGCTGCAGACAGCCAGGAGGAAAATGTCCATGTCATGGCCCCTGTGGACACCAGGCAGGGCTGACCTGCCCTGCTCCCCTTGCCCCCATGGGCTGCCTGGGCAGGGCTCACCTTACTTTATCCTCGTTATTTTTATCTTTTATTATATCATTATTACTTTTGTTCTTTGGGTGACGTCATTCAGTTTCACTTAAACTACTGAAAAGCCTGGAATACCTGCAAACAGTTTCAAGCGTTAAACTGGGGGCCAAATACCTGCAGAGAGCACTGATGTCAGAAGTTTAGTGCTGCTGTACTGACATGTGCTTCAAAAAGCAGCACATTCTCAGAGATTGCTCGTGAAATGATCCTGGAACACTAGCTGAGATTAAACATTTTCTTTGTTGACTTTTAAAATGACAAATTTACTTCCCCAAATTCCTTTTTTCTGTGTTGCTGTAGCACCCATTTACATAGGAAGGCTTTAAAAACCTCAACAAATTAAGTGAAGATGTGAATTTAAAGCAAATTACTTTAGCAGGACTAAAATCCTGTGCAGAAATTCCTTTCAGAATCTGAGTACTCTAAACAGCTTTTAACTTAGTTAACCCAAAAGCTTTTGGTTGTGCATAAGTTAGAGGCTGAGGCCAGTTAATTAATCCACTTTAAACACTAATTCAGTATAATTTCCTGAGTGTGTGTCTGTAGGCAGCTCTGAGGAACACGTGCTGCAGAAATGGAAACCAGTGAGGATTTTACTCTCCTCCCAAGGACTTTGGTTCCTATCTAGGTCTGGTAACTATTCCTGAAAATCTGAAGTTTTTGCAGTGACTGTGTTGTTGGAGCCCTGGGCTTGTTACCAACTCTTGCACAGCCTCAGTATCCCCTTCATCAATTTTCATTAAGCATTTCCCCAAGAAAGTGAAAGTTCCTCAGCGATGCTGTTTGTGTCAGCCTTCCCAACTAGTTCAGAGCCTTTTTTTTAATCTGTAGTGGAATTTAGAGGAATACTGTGAGCTTTGGAGTAAATCTTCAAGGGAAAATTCTGCTGGCAGAATGGAAGGCGTTAGATGCTGGTTCAGGATAATCTATGCTGACCTTGCCAACACACAGAATATATCCTAGCAGGGTTTGGGATTGGAAATGCTGCAAACTGTGCACTGTGCTGCAGCAGCCTTGTGTGCACGGTTCCTTGTCCAGTGACCGCTCACAGCCTTTGAAATTCTAATTTATCCTTTTCCAGTATAGAAAGTAATAGCATCACTGTTTTAAAAAAATCCTCTTGAAGAGATATCAAGTATTTAATGGCAAAATCACAATTTTTTTATTCCACTTAGCCATTTGGCAGTGGAATAACCCTACTGTGTTCTTTCTTTGAAGTCTGAAAAAAATCTGGCCTAGATTCATTATGTGGGGAGCAGAGATTTGTCTTGTGTAACAATCACTCTCCTAATGCCATGGGACACTCGGGGTGCGTTGTGTTTTCCTGACATAAACATTTAGCTCATCTTTTGTTTTTGTACCAATGGCTACTCACATCAGCCCTGTAGAACTTGGAAACAAAAGTTCCTTCTAGTAGGGGATTGTCTTCTCATTAGCCCCACTGATTTTCCAAAAGATTTTGCTTCGTGCAATGCATTATAATGATATGACAGGAGAACAGTGGAGAGTATGGCACGGCATTTCCCATAGGTTTCCTATCTGAGATAAGAAAGATAAACATTCTGCTTTACTTCTCCAGGAACAAAGCCAGCCCTGGGCAGTTTCCTGGATAGGAGCTGCCGGAGCTGTGTCCCCTCCGGAGCTGTGTCCCTGTGTCCCTCCTGGGGCTCTATCCCTGTGTCCCTGTGTCCCTGTGTCCCTGTGTCCCTGCTGGAGCTGAGTCCCTGTGTCCCTGTGTCCCTGCCAGGGCTCTGTACCTGTGTCCCTGTGTCCTTGCCGGGGCTCTGTCCCTGTGTCCCTGTGTCCCTGTGTCCCTGTATCCCTGTGTCCCTGTGTCTCTGTGTCCCTGCCAGGGCTCTGTCCCTGTGTCCCTGTGTCCCTGTGTCCCTGTATCCCTGTGTCCCTGTGTCCCTGCCGGGGCTCTGTCCCTGTGTCCCTGTGCCCCTGTGTCCCTGTGTCCCTGCCGGGGCTCTGTCCCTGTGTCCCTGTGTCCCTGCCGTGGCTCTCTCCCTGTGTCCCTGTATCCCTGTGTCCCTGTGTCCCTGCCGGGGCTCTGTCCCTGTGTCCCTGTGCCCCTGTGTCCCTGTGTCCCTGTGTCCCTGCCGTGGCTCTCTCCCTGTGTCCCTGTATCCCTGTGTCCCTGTGTCCCTGCCATGGCTCTCTCCCTGTGTCCCTGTATCCCTGTGTCCCTGTGCCCCTGTGTCCCTGTGTCCCTGCCGGGGCTCTGTCCCTGTGTCCCTGTGTCCCTGCCGTGGCTCTCCGGGGCACACACGGCTCGGTGTCCCGCAGGGAAGCTGCCTGCCCGAAGTGAGGAAGCCCTGGCTGAGGTGGTGTGCTGGGCTTCCTGAGAATGTCCTTCTGGCCCAAGGGTCCCTCCACCCTCCGCAGCTGTCTCTGCGGCCCAGGGGAGCTGCTGTTTATTTTTCCAGGGCGCTTTCCTTTCTGGGGAAACAAGGGAGCCTTTAATTGGATCCCTCTTCTGCTCCTGGGCTGCTGCACTCCAGCGAAGCTGGGAGGACCGAGGTCTGCTTTAGGGTATGCGTGGCTTGACTCTCCATGACCCACCTCTGGTTCAGTCCTGACACCCCGGCCAGGGAAATATTTACTTGGGGATGACTTTCCTAAAGCAGGGAGAAAATCTCTGGTTACAGGAGCAGCGAGCGGCAGAGATGCTTTCGGTTTGTTCCACTCCCTGCTGCACTTCCACGGGCTGAATAGTGCAAAAGGGGAACGAATACCCGGGCATCGCTTTCCCAAAGCAGCTGGGAAGCTTGTGCTGTGGTTCCCAGGAAACCTGGGTGGGTGAGAGATTTAAGAGCTTTAGACGGGTTCAACGGGAGAGGCTGGGAAATTGCAGTAATGCTGCCAGTGTTAACACGATGTGTCCAACACGCAGGGGTGACCTCCTCCACAGCTCCAGAGCTTTGCAGTTCCCTGCATTTTTACTTTCCCACTTAACTTTCTCACTTGCAACGTCTTATTTTATTCTCAGCCCAAGTTCTGTAACGCACTGACATCTGCTGTGTGTTTGACTAACACAGCCACTCGAGAACTGAAATAGGCTTTGCAGCCCGGCCAGAGTGGGGCTTGAGAAATCAAATGAGAGAAAGGGGAAGGAGGGTGGGAGAACCTGGCGGCTCATTCTTGATTTGAGGAGGTAAGAGAGAACAAGCCACCCTGCCCTTAAGAACCTCCTGTTATAATTGTTTTATGGAAGAGATGCACAGAGTAAGCCGATTTCAGCCACACAAACAGCAGTTCTATCCATGGACTGTAGTTATGACCCTTTAGAAAAAACTACATTAGCTCCATTTTTCCTTCCTTTCTTCTCTAATCAGGCTTGTGATGGTGTGGTGGCCGTCATGTGGCGGGCATTTGGTCCTGATAAAGGGCTTTTGTGCCAGTTTCCAGACACACTGAGACCGAGAGGAAGCCGTGCAGCTGAATAACCTGCACCGTGAGCACCCGATCATTCACATTCACAAATTCCGTAAGACAGGAGCAGCCTCACCCCTCCAGCAAGTAACTGTAGGTACCACAGCAGGAGCTGCTGCACAACAGCATCACTTCTAAAACACTAAACCGGCCTCTGAAAAGGCTCTCTCAGTTCCATAAGAGCAAAACTTGCTGCTGATTGAAGGCTTCCCTGAAGCATTTTCAGTGGAGGTTGGTTTTTGGCAAGGATGTGAAGCAGCAGAAGTGTTCTGTAGTGGTGTGGGACAGCCAAACCTCCTCTGCCTCTGCCTGGCTCTGCCCCAGCTCCCAGCCCCAGCTCCTGCCCAGGTACATCTCAGCTGAGCATCCCAGTGCAGTACTAATCAGAAATCTTTTATCAAAACTGTTTAAAACAAGAAACTGACCTGTGCCCAAAGGAGTAGTCAGGGACTCTTGATTTTTGCCAACAATTGATAGTATTTCTAATGAAAAACTGAACCAGGCTGGGATTTTTTGATACATTATATTCAGCCAAAAATAATTGCTTATAAACCCACGGGGGTTTTTTTTCTTCCAAAAAAAGTTTTTTGCTGGTTTCAGGAAAAGCTAACAGTCTCTGAAAAGGGGGAGCCTCCTAACAAATGGGTTTTCAAAATATATATTTACACCAGCTCCATGAATCAATGAGTTATGGGGTTATCCTGCACATTAGTCCCTCCATTTAGGTATTTTTAAGGTAATAAGTCTCTGAGGCAGGCAGGACTCTATGCATAGACACTTGAGCAGGAAAGGAGAGATGGCTCTTTTTTTCCATTTTCTATCCCAGAAGGGGCTGTAAAATCTTCGTTTGTCAATGTGTGTTTTATTAGAACAAACAGGCTTTAAATAGGTCATAAACTGTAGTTTCTCCTTTTCTTCATTCCCAGCAAATGTGCAAAATAGCTGCAAGGCCATGGCAGTGCTGGATTAACACCTCCCCAACAGCAAGAACTGAAACAGAAACGTGCCTTTTCATTATGAGGGGTTTTAAACAGTAGGGGAAATCCTGCTCCCCTCCAGATCAAGAGGGAAATTCCTTTTCAGCTTCAAAATAGCCAAAATGTAGCTCTGCATTATTCTGAAGGCCTGTTTAAAAGCCTGAGCATTTCTATCCCTTTGCATGCATCCCACAGTCAGGAACAGGGACACAGCTCTTTGCACCTTATATCGGGGTTACAGGGGCTGCTCCTGGGCTGCTGTCAGGAACTTTTCTCCAGGGCTTGTGGCATTAAATGACTGCTGCCTCTCTATTTCTCTTTAAAAGTTTGTTGTATTTTTTTGTTTGTTTGTTTCAATGGCACAATGTCTCCCTTGAAAATCTCTGCTGAAGTGCCCTCCATCCATTGTTTTTTAATGCTTCTTGTTGTCAAGGCCCATCACATTTCCAAAGTGAGGTGTCTGACACCAGCAATCACAGCCAGGATTTGGAACATGAGTTCCCAGATGTGTTTGAAGATCCTGTGTATTACCTCATTCTGAGAAACCACGTGTATAAAATGTGACATGAAATGACTGAGGGAGGATCCAATAGCCAGTAAAGCTTTGTTTTATGCCTTCCAGCAATGATGCTGTTTGTAAAACCCTTGAATTGCCCAAAAGGTGAGTGACATGCTGCTTAAACGCTGTACAATACTCCAGCCATAGCACCAACTCTGAGAAGAGTTGTAACTGTTGATTCATCAGCTTTTCAGGTGCAGCTGAGCCCAGCTCTCCTGGCTGGGCTGTAAGCCCTGCATTTGACCCTGCAACACACTGCACATCCCCAGAGCTCTCTCTGGCAGGGTGCAGGGACACACCAAGCACTACAGATGACACATCACTCAAGGCAAAAGCCTTCTGAAAACGAAACAGCCAAACCCCTTCATTCCTCTGCCATGGATTTAAGTCAGCTAAAATCAGAGTTTTAAAACACCCAACTGTTGAGCCCTGCCCATTACAAATGAACCACGGGAGAATAGTACATTTCAATTTTTGAACAGTTATTCCAAATACCTGCTGGAGACTTTCCCATGCATTCAGTGCAATACCTGCTTCCACATTCAGTGGGCAGTGCCAGAGTTCAGCCCCACATGAAACCATCAAACAGAACTGGCTCAATACAATATTCAGCCGTGTAGCACATGCTTATCCGTGGAAATAATGTTCTTTCATGCTTTGTATGAAACACCTATGGCACCAGGCAGATGAAGACTGATACAGAGCTTAACTTCTCCTGACAGCTATTCTGATAATGGGTCTCTCTTTTATTTGTTGCAAGGGATAGCTACAAACTGGATGAAGAAAGGAAAACAAATTGAAATTAAATTATATGTAAGTAAACAAACTGTAATAAAATGAGCAGGCTGAACTTTCATCCACATTTCAACTGGATTTGAACCAAGTCCCTTCTGAGAGTCTAAGAAACTTTGGTTGAGTATTTTTTTTTGTTTGGTCTGCTCTGCATTTCCTTGCTCTCTCTTGTGACCAAGAGAAGAAATGCTGGAAAACTGCAAGCAGCCCTGATCTGCTGTTTCTGGCCAGGACAAAAGCAGGACAAGCTGGAAATGCCATGCAAATTCCATGTTTGGTGCATTCCCAGTTCAGGTTTGCACACTCAGAAGGTCAGAACAAGATGGAGATAAACTAAAGGACCTCGAGGTGATTGCACAGACAAAAATCAACTGGAATTTAGGTGGCCACACTTAAACTGAAATATTCAGCTTCTTCAAAGTTTCTGTTCTTGCCATGAAGGGAAATTTAGTCTTTTGGGTTCACATTGTGCTTCCAAGCCCACTGGTTAGCTGGGACAATGCAGGGACCAAAGAGGTGTGTGAGGATCAGATCCACCCTCCACTGGCACTGCTACCTCCTGTGAGTGTGTGCTTTCAGGTTATGCATTCAGGTTTTGGGGGGAGACTGTATGTCATCTGAAGTTGACTTTGGCTAAGGCTTATCTCTTTTCCTCCAGAAAGAGGAGAATTACTTCCATCACATCACTTTTAACCTGGTTCTCTAGAGATGGCATGTGGTTTGATCCACCAAGACAGATTTGTTTGTCACATCAAACCTAGTTATTTATCTCGCAATCTTATCATCTTTGTAGAAGCACAGTAGTTACATTTAAAAAGAAACAAACTTGTAATTGTTTTAAAGTGCAGCACGTATTGGGAGAGGCACAGCTAGAGTTAGCAGGGAATGGTTTGTCGAGTGCACCACTCTGACTGGGGAGCTCGGGAAAAGAACAGCTTTACAGATCAGCTCATGCCACGTGCTCCTCCTGAACCCTTCAGGTTTTCAAGGGGAGGAAGGTGTTCTCTGCAGGGCGTGGCAGCCCTTCCTCACATAACCCTGCCCTCTGCAAGTGGCAGGGCATTCCCTGGGTGCCGCAGCCAGGGCTTCTGTTCAGCAAGCAGATGGGGAGAAGCTTGTGTGTACAGAGAGTTATTCACAAATCGTTTAGGTGGGTAACACATACACACATTCCAGATGTGGACAGACCATTTAAAACAAAAGCACCCTGTTCCTGGCTGATACAGCCCCTTCTGCAAGTGCTGGGAGACCCTGGGACATGACTGCTTAGCTTTAACCGAGTCCCAGTGTTTCTGCGTTGCTCAGGAATGGAAGAGGAGCATGACTTACGGGGTCGTGATGTAGATGGCAAGGTCTGAGTGCACGCGTGGGTTTTACAGCCCGTGCCTGTGTCTGGCTGCTTCCTCCCAGGGCAGCACCTCCTCTGCAGGAGCTGCGGAGAGTGGACAGAAAGCCCTGGCACAGATTCCCAAGGAGCTGCTAAAGGCAGAACTGGAATTCTCAGTCCACGCTGCCCGAGTTCAGCGGTCGGAGTGCGTCAGCACGGGCTGCTGGCTCAGAATGAAAGCTGCAGAGCTGCAGACACGTCCCAGCATGTCCCCAGCTGGCCAGCTCTGCCCTGGGACTGGGACCGAACAGGAGCATCCCCAAAAACTCCCTCAGCAAAGGGCTCCCTGTAAGGAGCCAGCCGGAGCCCAGAGCTGCCCGTGCCCAGGGCTGAGGGGCAGGCTCTGCAGGCGGGAGCCGCTCTGCCAGCACGCTGCCTGTGACAGGGCCCTGGCCAGCAAGGGTGTGCCAGCTGAGGCACCGCTCCTCTCCCCACCGCTACCGATCCCCTTCCATTGTCATGCTGTGTCGGTGCATCTTTGTCTCCTGAGTTCAGGCATTTCAGCTTCTACCCTGAATGAGCTTTCCAAACACTGTTGCTTCAGTGTAGTATCAGATCCTTTATGAAAACAGACTTGGGTGATCATATAAATTCAGAGATTATATAAATTCATCATGGCTACAGTTTGGGACCCACATTCTGAGAAAAGTAATAGAAAACAATTTTTCATCGATGTCTGTACATTAGTTGGAAGAATTTTTCTTGAATTCTCTTTTTTTTTTCAAAAAATCTGAAGTTTGTATAATTTTCCTTGCTTCAATATTTAACAAAGCAATTTTCAAATGTTCTACACAAGCACCCAGGATTTTTTCTTACCTAAAAATGGTCTGTTAAGCCATGTATCTCTGCAGCAACAACGGGAGACGCCTGCTTTGGCTCTAATTTTGTTGTACAATGCTATTAATTTACAACTTCGGGGTGATCTGGACATGAGTGGACTTGTATGGTTTGGGTTTTTTATCCCTCTTTTTATTTCCCTCTTCCCATGCTTTGTAGAAAAATAAGCATCAATTTTGAAGTGCCAGAAAGAGCAGCTTGCTTTTGAGGCTGTCAGACTGAAACAAACGATCTTTGCTTCGAGCTTCCTAAAAAGACATAATTTCTACTCTGTCCAAAAAGCAGAGGCTGCCTTGTTTGTTTTTATTTGCAGCATTCGGCAGCGTTGCTGTAGGCCACGAACGGCAGGATGGCAGCAGCACAGGATTATCCTGCAGAGCCCTAACTGGTGAACCCATAACAGCCAACCTGAACTCTGCTGCGGGCTGCCATTTAATACCACAAGAAACTGTTTGCGTTTCATCGTGTAACCGGTTGTGTGAATTCAAGAACCTTCCCTGGATCAGGCTGTGTTTTCAGATGAAAGAAAGGAACTACCTAACGCTGGGGTGAAATACAGAGTTTGTTTTCCTCTTGGCCTGTTCTCTAAGCATAAACAAATATACTGTAGTGAAGACTCGGGCGCAGGCTACAGAAGAAGAGCTGAGGGGAGATGGGAAGCAGGAATAGATAAGGGAGAAGGTCTGGGGCTGGTCTTTTCTCATGAGATACCGAGGCAACAGGAACAGGCTCAAAACTAAATGGGATCATGAAAATATCTTCAGAGTATCAGCTGAACAGGGAAATCTACTCTCCAGACCCTAAAACCTTTCCCTCCCATTGGGTTTGGTAGAGAATTGAGCCCGTTTGTGACTCTTCCCCTCGGGCTCTGTTAGATGGACTTTTATTCAATGTGATTTCAGTCCAGATCATAATAAAGTTGCTCTGTTCCTCATGAAGCTCACATTATGGATGTGCAGCCATCATGGTCTATGGATTGCTTAGTTTTTCCTGTAAAAACAGAAATCCTTGTACAGCTGGGAGCTTGTAAAAACAAGCCTGAAGCGACCAAAAATTTTAGCTGTACAGTATAAATGAGAAACTAAATTCTCCACTGCAAAACATATAGGCTCGAGGTTTTGACAATGAGACTCATTCATGCAGAAGAAGACACTTTCCAGGTGAATATTTCCTTCTTCTGGCGTCACACGCTGAGTAATGTAATTAAAGAGCGCTTATGAAATGTTTGGGACTGCGCTGCTGGGAATCCTGAACAGAGGGGAGAGTGGGATTGTGTGTGTTTGTAGTGTCCCTAGATGAGCGAGGTGATCTGCAGGCCAAGTGAGAGGTGAGGTTTTGAAAATGCAAGCTTTTCCCAGGCAGAGTTTAGGGTCTAAAGGCAGTGACACGCACGCAGTCTCGTCTCACATAATGCTTAATTACGCTGAGGTTGGAGAGGTTTGATTCCTGGTAGTCGGTGCTGTGCCGACAAAAGCACCTCCAGGTTCGAGCTTTGCCTCTAGGTGTCATTTCGAAAGGGAGCGAACGGGCTCTGGAAGGAAGCGGGGCGGCCGCGGCCCGGCCCGAGCCGCCTGCGGGCACTGGAGCGGCCGCGCCCGGGGCACCTCCGCTCCCTCCGCCCGAGGGGACACGGAGCTCCCGCGCGTCGCTACCGCGGGAAAACGCCCCCGTCCCAGCCTTTTCATAGATTAGATCGGATGAATTTTCATTGAGGCCAGAATATTTTATTTCCCGCAGTACATTTCGTTAACTCTCACGAGCGCCGTGGTGCGAGGCGGACCCGCGCACGCCGCGTTTAACACCGACCTTATTTTTCCTGGGTTTGTTATGTGGAAAAATACTCTACGATCTTAAAAACCGGTAGTACCCGGGAAAACAATATTTTAAAAAATTAAAAAAAAAAAAGAAAAAGAAAATAATAAAGTTGGAATACTTGAAACGGCAGTGGCAGTATGGTGACTGCCTTGTCCCGGCCGCTTTGCGGGGTGTGCCGAGGGCAGGAGAACTGCTGGAGGGACGGAGCGGGGACCGAGAGCGCCCGGCCCTCCCCGGCTCCCGGAGCCCCGCGCCGCCGCAGATCCCGTTCCTCGGGGAAGCGGGACTCGGAGCAAGGCGCGCCTGGGGCCGCATTGACATCCGTGTCCGTGCGGCTGCTCTGCGAACCGAACGAGCGCGGATAGCATCGGCACGGCCCAGACCGCTGCGGGCTCGAGAGACCCCAAAGGGGCGTCCTGACGGGGCACCGGCCGCGTGTGCGTCCCCGGGAGCCGGGGCGCGGCGGGGCAGCAGAACGGAGTAAGGGGCGCAGGACTGACACCGGGGCTGTGCCGCCTGTCCCCGTCCGGGTGTCGGTGCGGGAGGCGAGAGCCCTGCCCCGGTGCCTGCAGGCGGGCTGCGCCGGCCGAACGGGAGCAGGGCTCTCCGAGCCAGGGGCGGACCGGCGCTCCCCGCCGGAGACACGTTTTGTCGCCAAAAGAAAAGGAAAAAAAAAACCAAAAAAACCCAAAAAAAACCAAAAAAACAACAACTCTGGGAGAGGAAGGCTGCCGCATTTTCCAACAAACCGACCCCAGACTTTCCAGGTTCTGCTGCCTGCAGAGGGTGAGTAGAAAAGTAAACCCAAACCACTCGGGCTACCCCAGTCTTATCAGCGCTTCAGCTGAAGGCACGGCTTTAGTGGGAATCGTCGTCCGGGCTGCCGGGGCCAGACGTGGGGGTGGCACCGTGCCCCGTGTCCCCGCGGCGGAGACCCCGCCGCCCGCCGTGCCCCGCTCCGCTCGGCGCTGCCGCCGCGAACGGGCTCAGCGCTGCGCAGCGGGGAAATCGCACCGGGGCCGCGGCCGGGGCTCCCGTGCTCCGTTCGGGAAGGGGAACCCGGTCCGGCTCGGTAGCGGAGAAGCCCCGGTTTGCAGCATCTCTCGGGTCGCCTCTCTCAGCGGAGTGGCGCGGGCGGGATTGAGCCCCGCTCTGCCCGCCTCCCTCCCGGCTTCCCTGCACCGGGGCCGGGCAGTGTCCGGGGCTGTTCTGCCCTCGTGTGCAGAAAGCGAGAGCCCCTTCCCCGCCCGGGACAAGGGCACGGCGCCGTGAGCCCCCTCCACTGCTAATTTCCCTGCTGTATCCCCTACCCCGGCGAGAGGCTGCAGGGCCGGCCCGGGAGCGGCTCCGCCGGCTCCTTCTGCTCCCGCCTCGTCCGGCTTTGTCCGTCCGCTGCCCGGCCCGGGAGCGGCGGCGGGCGGGGCGCGGCCGCAGCCCGGGCACCGGCGGATCGGGCCGCTCCCCGGGGCCGTGCCGGGATCCCCGCTCCTTCTCCCGAAAGGGCTCTCCGCGCTCCTCTGCTCGCTGCCCGTCCCCGTGACTTGCATTCCCCTCGCTGCGGCTTTCCTCGGTGTGCCGATAAGCCCTCAGCTCTCCGCTTAACCGCAGCTACAGCGTACAGCTGCCAGGGGCGTGTTCCTGCGTTTTCAGGTAGTAGTTTCATGTCCCAAAAAGGGCTTAATTAGGAGAGAGGAGAGGGGAGAGCCCGACAGCCCCTGGCTGCCCTCGTGTCAAACGTTCAAGTAGCCGCACACGGGGCTGCGCGCTCACCTTTGCTGCTCGGCCCGACCGCCGCTCCCAGCGCTGGGCTGAGCTTCTGCCCTGGTGTTCATCCGAAATCCCCCTTGGTGGGGCTGTCAAAAAAACCCAAACAAGACCCTCGGATGTCAAATGTCCTTTGCGAGCGAGCGAGCCCTGCCAAGGAGCCCGGCTTAGGAGTGAGAAGGGAGGAATGCGCCATTTGGCGGAGGTGATGACACACGCGGCAGCGCTGCTACACCTGCACCGGCCCTCGCCGCGGAAATGCCTGCGAGGGGGAGCGCCGGCAGCAGCATGGGTGGCCGGCAGAAAGAAGCTCGCCCCGGCCCTGGGGAGCCCGGCAGCCCCGGCCCCGACGGCGGGGCACAGCTGGCTCCGGCTGCTGCGTCGCCCCGAGCGGAGCGAGCCGCCGGGGAGCCGCCGGGGGCTGCCCGGGGAGGGGAACCCTGGAGAGGGTCTCTCCCGTGGGCCTCATCCCTCCGCCGTTTCGTTTGTGCGCGTCAGGGGGGAACCCCGGGGCGGCGGGCGCTGCTGCGTGGCTGGGTGCGGAAACAGACGGGCCTCCTTTCTGTGACAGAAATCGCACAGCCCGGGTTTTGGGGCATACGTTCCTCCGCCGACGGGAGATAAAGGATTGGTTATATGGCTCTAGGCGAAGATGCAGAAACGTGTTCTAACTGAGACATATAAAAATATATAATTATATATATATAAATCTAATAGTTCTTCAAAGAGCTAATTTATATCTCGGTTAAAATACGTCTCTACATCTTCGACTGCCTTTACCCGTAATTAGTCTGTCCCGGGTAGGGGAGCAGGGACCCGTGGCCGGGCAGAGGAACTAGAAATCCGCTCATGGGCCACCGAACCCCGACGGGAGAGGCCGGCTGCCCCGGGCATGGACGTTCGGGAGCTGCCACCCCCCCGGGCTCACGCTTGGTTACGAAAATTGGTGTCTCACTCAAAATCGTCGGGACAGGGCACATCGTGAGAGGCGGTTCGCGTGCAAGGAAGGCAGGAGTGAGTCTGAGGGCCATGAGCTGCCGTGGGGCAGAGCTGCGGGCTCCGAGGCGAGCGCGCAGCTGCTGCCGGGGCCGCTTAGGGCAGCCCGAGCTGTGTTTGAGCACGGGCGGTGAGGCCGGGTCCGGCGGAGCTCGCTGCAGCGCCCCGGGGCCGAGCGGGGCCGCGGCCGGCGAGCGCAGGTGGTGCCGGCCCTGCGGAGCTCGGCCCGGCTCTTGCGGCTGCCGCCGGGTGCCTTGTCTGTGGAAAGGCTCGGGAACCAGCCCGGGCCGGTCTGCCCCGCTCCCGGGACAGGACCGGAGAGCCCGTTACAAACCAGTGTGAAGTGTCCGCTGCTGTACCCGGGGCTGAGCGCCGGGGCACCGGTTTGTCACAGCGCCACATCTCTTGTGCTCGGGGCAGCTGACACTGCCGGTCTGCTGCTCGGGGAGGCTCTGCCCGAAGGCAGGAAAGGGAAAGGAGAGGGGAGTGTAGGTGCCACATACGCCCGGGAGCCGTGTGAAATAAGCCGAAGCCCTCCAGGGGAAGGAGCAGGAAAGCTGCCCAGTGTGTCATCCCCCGTCTCGCCACCCTGCCCTGGCCCTCGAGGCGCCTGTCAGCCCCGCAGCCGCGCTGGGGGTCTGCGTGTACTCTGTGGGGAGGGAGCAGGGGCGACCCGACGCCTTTTGCTTTCTGCCTCCCGCAAACAAGAGCTGCAAGAATCGACTTGCAGGGAGCGGCAACAGCCTCCTTGTGCTCCCCGGGCGCGATCGGTTGGCGGGGCCCGCGGCCAAGACATATAAACGCGACCGCGTGTGCGGCTGGAAGTGTGACAAGCCGCCGTGGCAGGGCGAGCGCCGCGGGCACACCCCTTCGCACCCACCGCCTCCAGCGCGACCCCGCGCCGGGCGGGAGGGGAGCGCAGCGCCGCGGGCCCCGGCGGGCTCCGGGGTGGGCGGCGGAGGCTCGCCCGGCGCCCCCCGGACGCCGCCCCCCGCCCGCCCCCGCCCCCGGCGGCGCGGCCGAGCCGGGGCGGTTCCGCGCCGCTCCGCGGGGCCACGTCGGGCCGCGTGTGCGCGGGGCTGAGCGCGGCGCCGTGACTGCGGGGTGAACTCGGCCGTGCCCAGCGGCTCGGCGGCGATAGGGGAGCGGGCTCCTGACGAAAGCGGAACTCGGCCGGGCCCATACAAATCAGAAAAGAGCCCGGCCGCCGCGGCAGAGGGGAGCGGAGCCCGCGGGGGCAGGGACGCCGCCGCCGCCGCGCTGCACGGACCAGCGGCGCCGCGAGAGGCGCCTCCCGATCTCCGTCCGGGTCCCGGCTTCGACTTCGGCTTCGGCCCCGTGGCGGCGAGCGCGGAGCGGGACGGCCGCCAGCAGCGGGCTCCGGGCAGCGGGCAGCGCTCCGCACCGCGCGGCGCTGCGCTGGGCGCCCCGGGCGGCGGGCGCGGGGCACCATGATGAGCAACTACCCGGACGGCGAGGAGGACACGGTGGCGCTGCTGGCGCATGACAGCGGCGGCAGCAAGGAGCCGGATCGGGGCAAGGAGGAGCTGAGCGCGGACAAGGGCCCCGAGAAGCCGGACCCCTCGCAGAAGCCCCCCTATTCCTACGTGGCCCTGATCGCCATGGCCATTCGGGAGAGCGCGGAGAAGAGGCTTACGCTGTCTGGGATCTACCAGTACATCATCAGCAAGTTCCCTTTCTACGAGAAGAACAAGAAA